>NC_080671.1:216293849-216593849 GCF_030247195.1 Topomyia yanbarensis | reverse complement strand
GTATTCAATTAAGTTTTTTGAGCGTACATCGTAGGATTTTTCAAACGACGAGCTGTTAACAGTTGCAAGATGCGTGCAAACGTTGTCCCCTAACGCTGGAATGTGTCATTAGAAATTGATATGCTATGGAGTGCAAGATTAGCAGATATTGTTAATTAAAATGAAGATTGTTTTTTTAGTCTGTTAATTACACATGGCATAGTGCGTTAGTTTGAAGGTACCAATTTTTTCGTTTAACATTTCAAATTTCTTAAAACTTGTAATGTGAAATGATCTAAAAGTTATATTTAAATAGTAGCGATCGCTTTTATACTATCTTAAACTAGAAATTCGCTGCTATATGAGAATTGTTTTCTTATTTTGTCTAATAGCTGAACGTTTTCATATTGAATGTTTGTCTTCATATTTGAGCATCCTGTTTTATTAAAAATAGATCCATTTTATTTTAAAATACTTTGCATCCCTAAACTACATTCCCTTTTGCAAGGATAAATTTGGTTATTCGGGCATCCAGTTTTTTCCAGTCTTTTTTAAAGAGAGGTTCAGGTTTTTTTGAAAATAAAGTTGGTAACGCTGATTGTAATGCAAATAGTGAGGAAATAATTTTGGCGCACACCTCTGGGAAAAAACTGGATAAAACTGGACAATATTTAAAAAAACTGGACGATTTACACATTTGTCTGTTTGACTGGATCGAGTAAAAAAAACTGGAAGAATCCAGTTTAAACTGGAAGGTTGACATCGCTGGTACTGATACACAACCATGCATTGCTAGGCCCCATGAAAAACTGACTCAGACATCACTTCGTTAAAAGTTTAATAACTTCTTTTAAAAAAGCCGGATTGACTATCAGTTTTCGACAAAGCTGTAGACAATTAAATTATCTTTCTTTTTTTCACTTACAGTGATAATACGATGCATACAGTGCCACCTAGTGGCAAAAAGGCGAGTTAGTGGGTTTTCTCCATGTAAATTGTCGAAAAATCCCATACAAACTCCAGGCACGTTGGTCCGGTAGCCAGACTTGTCCGATTCGCTTCAAATTTGGAACAAGTACTCCTGGTAGGACTAGGAATCGAATTAGGAGTGGGCCGATAGGGGTCATTTCTTCCTGTCACTCTAGTGCACAGCCTAATATAGAGGGCTAAGCTGAGAGAGACAAAGAGGAAGTATTACTGAAACTGTAAAAAATATTTCTAAAAATAGTTTTTGTAACATCATTTCTCAAAAATCTGTATATCTGTACATACACGCAATAATCTGTATATCTGCACATACAGATTCTTGGTCTGAAAATGGCTGAAAAATCTGTATAAATACAGATTATTCTGTATTTTTGGTAACCCTGATCACCCCGTTGTCGAAAGTGGTATTAGTGCAAAGAAATTTTTGCTTTGCGCCCAGTTCGTGTGGTATTACCATTACCACTACACGAATCTTCACTATACAACTTGAATATCATCACTTTCTTGGGGGGCAAAAAGATGGCTGTCTGAAAATCTCACACTGACGCTGAACCTTGCACTAAAACACTATCCACCCCAAGAACCACTGTATCGAGCAACACCATCACTTAGTTTAAACAAACGTACATAATTTGCGTACGAGAATTTGCAAAAAGTAAATAGCGGACTCTTAAAAGGACTTAGAATTTTTTTTTCACAAAAAAGTATTTTGCATTCAAAAGGACTTAGAATATTTTTGCAAAAACCGCGTTAATTGGAAAATCCGCGTAAAAAACCGCGTTAATTGGAAAATCCGCGTAAAAAAACCGCGTTAATTGGAAAATCCGCGTAAAAAAAACCTCGTAAAAACCGCGTAAAAAACCTGGGTGTATTAAACAGATCCCTCTGCAGAATTATATTTGTCATAAAAAATTGTATGGTACCGAAAATACCGGTACTGGCTTTTGTTCAGTACCGGTATTACGGTACCAAAAATGGGTCGGTATTCCCGGGATTTTCGGTACCGGTATTACCGGTACCAAAACCCTAATCCGAACATGCCAACCATTTGCGTAGCTTGCAAACTTGCGTTCATACAAAGACTTTTCTGCCGGATGTGAGTCCGAAAACGTCAAAGAATTTGTTGCATTTTTCCAAGTACAACTGCAGTATTCTAGTCAGGGTACTGACTGGACATTGCAAACTCAATTATCACATGGCTACTACTCAGGGCGCTGAGTATTATTCATGTGATCTTTGTGAATCCGATTACGGTACATCATAGCATTTGATATGCAACTGCCGTGTAGTAATGCAATTACGTATCCGGATTTTTGGTTCTCCATACATTGATGAACCTATGTACAGAGAGCTGAAACTGAGGGATATGCTATTGTTCCTAGCCCAGTGTGGTAAAGAGCTATAGTCTTAGCCGTATTTGAATGACAATATCTCATCGGGGGTGTTATCGTTCTGTTATCCCTCCGGGGGTTGGAAGTTTCATTTTTGCTGTTGTAGCACCTACCGATCGTTTATTCCTCCCCGATCAGAATGAAATAACAGGATTATAAAAGAACACAATTTTTGTAACCTATTGTGTTATAAATTAGGTCTCGTTAGTAGTTAAAAGAACAGAAATTTATAACAAGTAGTAATGCGAGATATAGTTTTGAAAAATTTCTGTTATGTGTTTCTGATCGGGTCCGGGGGTGCAGAATGCTCTATTTTTATTGCTTTGCGTCATTATTTTCCTTACCCCTAACCTTACCAATTCCCCAATCCTTCTCATCAGGAAAATGATGAAAAGACGATTCTTGGCAAGGCACAAATCTCCGATCAGCATGGGGAACGTAACATTTGAGCCAGTCGTTATTGATTCCTGATAGTATAGATGTTTGTAGAGACCGGTAGCGTAGCTATCTTTAGCATATTTGCAAAAGATCGCTTATAGTGTCCCTGAAGGGATTCACCTCGTGCTGTTTGTACGTGGAACATGTCGGGAGATCAAGTGAATTTCCCCCACATTAGAGACACTTTTCTTCTACAGGAATCATCCACATGGTTCCCATTGCATTTCCCACAACAAGCCTTTTTGTTAAAAGGGAAGGCTGTGTGTCCCAATTGTTTGCAAACAGTACAGTTCATGACCCGCGGCACAAAAAGGTGAAAAGGTAGACGAACCTTAATAAAGAGGAGGTAGTTAGGGGGGCGGACCCACGAAGATCACCCGATAAGAGTCTTCACTGGCTGAAGCAAGGCTGAAGTTTTTGGCCCGGAAGATCACGATTCGGCATCCATTTCACCTCACCATTGCACAGTGGTCCAGATCGCTAATTTAGGAGGAATTTTTACTTTCTGGCAAACCTGTATAATTTAGCCGTATCATGTCTTAGGATGAATTTGTGTACATCAGAAGATGCTTCTTTTTATTGGAATAGTTATTAGGGTGGTTCTAATTTATCTAAAATACGAAAATAAACTTTTTACTGATGGAAGATAGAGCTCTACAGTCTTCCACAAAGTTGTAAGGTAACTTATTTTGAATACATTTGTTGAGTATATTAAAGCTCTATCTCCTTTGGTTTTTGTTATACAAGAAATTAAAAAAAAAAGATTAGGGTGTTCCTGAAAAAAACGTTTTTTTAGTATAACTTTCGTATCTTTTACTTTTTGTTAACACAACCTTTGAACAGCTTATTGAAAACTTCAAGCCGAGTATTTTTTTCCAATACACCGAAGGTCTAACTTTTTTATTTAAAAAGTTATGGACATTTTTCGTTAAAAAATAGCCTATTTCAAGGCTCAATATCGCTGATGCGGGCACTTAAAATTGAATACTATTTACTAGTATATTTGAGCAAAAATTGGCGAATGCGATATTTTTTTAAAATTTGCAATTTAGATTTAAAGTTTGTAGTTTTGCAGGTTCAACGCATTTACACACATATCGTTGTATTATGAAAAAAACCACTTTCAAATGTCATTCTCTCATCGCAGCAAGCTTTGCATAAGTGGAACGACTGTCAAAAAATGTTTTCTGATTTTATTCGTTTTAAATAAAACTAGTAAATATGGATATTAGTCGAAGAGAGTTGGCGAATTTGCTTATCACTGGTAAA
The DNA here is from genome assembly GCF_030247195.1 of Topomyia yanbarensis. Taxonomy (NCBI): domain Eukaryota; kingdom Metazoa; phylum Arthropoda; class Insecta; order Diptera; family Culicidae; genus Topomyia; species Topomyia yanbarensis. The sequence goes on along the minus strand of NC_080671.1, from coordinate 216,589,785 downwards.
AAGACCGATGAACAGCTTAAGTTCATTACAAGTAGTAATCCAAATGTAAAATTGAGACTTGTTAATGTTCGAAAGAAATTTTATATTTTGTTAAAACAACCTTTGAACAGCTTTTAGAAAACTTCAATCCACGTTTTTTCATAACTCTGAAAGTCTAACTTTATTCTTTCAAAAGTTATGGAAACTTGTCGCTCATAAATAGCCCTTTTTCAAATGTCATTATCTCTCTGATTGGGGCAAATAAAAGTAAGTTCGGATTGAACCATAGAAAAGAACATACTTTTAAGCATATTTGAGCAAAAATTGGAAAATATTATTTTTTTAAACATGTAATTTTAAATTTATTAACCAAAGTTTTAAATTTTGTCGTATAGCGACATAAAAGAAATTGCCTAAAGCCTTTGTATTTCCTTATCTGTTTTGCTTACATATCAACAATACAGAATGTGTTCATTAAAAATAATTTGGCTATAAAAAGAATTTATGATTTATATAAGGAGAATTTAATCAATGCCAATTAATTCAAAAGTAGATGCATTGCATTTTCAGGTATATCCAGCGGTGCTCGTTGAATTCGACGTTTACATTTAAGAGAAATTATAGCATCTGATGAAACAAGAAGTCTCTTGAAAACGTCATCAAGATTGACGAGTCGATCGAATTTGCGTGCGTGGAATTCTCGGAATCTGCGAATATTTTTATTCCTGGTTTCTTGAACTTCTTCACTTCTTAGTCTCAAATGAAAGGTACAATCTTCCCATCGGCTGCTATTGAATTTTTTATTGATTGGATTTCCGGTTCCGGAGTTACGTTGAAGAGCGCGGCCACACAGCAAATTCCCACATAAACTGAAATGAAAAATTTCACAAAGGGGGGAGTAACGGAAAATTTCAAAATCAAAATGTATTTTTGATGCCAAGTGACTTTAAAATGCATGAAACGTTGAGATTTGATGTATCATCGAAAAAAATTTTTTGGCGAAAATTGACTATGGCACATTTTTGCTTTTCTCATATAGAAAGGTTATGCAATCATTCTAAAATCGTCAATCATCCCGGCCCGGAGGGAGAATACAGTGAGGGGTTGATACTTTAAAATTAAAACTAGTTTAAAATTTCTTAACAAGTTGAAAATTTACGGCAGGACCCGGACCTGCCGAATATTCCTCCTTGATCCGCCGCTGGTTTCAAGCGATGTTTTAGTATGGACACATAGTATCTCAAGATCGTGGCTGTCGATCCATTGTATGTCGTACTGAATATTGAGCGACCGAAAATACAAGTCGCAAGGACGTAACGTGCTTCGTTTCAAATATATTAGAGCATGAGCATGATGACCGTACAATTCGTAGTTGCTACTCCGTGATTGACCAGAACAAGCGAAATTGCACAGAGAATGAACAAATGGAGCCTGGGAGTAGCTATCCATCCTCAGTGTGCACGTTTCGAGGGTTCTATACTTTAAAATGTCAATAACGGCGCCGGCCACGTCCTTACAGTCATCCGGGAAGGAAAGGAATGTTGGTGTGACAAACGTTGCATGGAGACCGTGTATACCCCTGCATCTCCACGTTTGCCAAGGGAAGGAGTTTTTGTTAGTAGGATGGGGTAAAGAGTTACACAGATCTGGATTCACCTTGATAAGTGATGCATTCTATGCAACTCTCAGAAGTGTTAAGATGTGTTTATTGCTCTGGGCAGCCGGCTGCCGAGAATTTATTATAGATTTATAGTTTGTTGAATTATTTCGGTCGGCATTTTTCAGTAAACTAAAAATGTACCTTCAACTTCGGACAACCGATCGTCATGAGTGTTACCTTATGTGTAATTGAATCAGACGGCATGTAAACGTTTTTATTTATTTCTAGTTTCTTTTTTGCAACTAAACTCGGCATTCCAAAAACAATACAATATAACGAAAAAACAGCCTCGCAGAGTAGATATGCTAATAATAATGTAATTGGGGACCTCGTTTTAGAAGTAGTATTTATCATGTATGTACTTTGATACTATTATAAGCAATCAAGTGTCTTTTTTCTTCACGAACGATTGAAACAAATGTCAACTCTTACATAATCAATTTTTACGCGCGTTATTATGCGAACTGGAGCAAATTTTGAACGGTATAAACAAAGTATAAACGAAACGAACAATTTTATATGTCGAACATACAACCGCGCGCGTCGTAGAAACAGGAGGTAAGGTAGAGATTGGAGAAGATGACAAAAATCAAAAGAGACTCTTGTTTATTGCATATTACGGCAATTATCAAGCTGTAATATTATTATGCACACGATCAAACAGGTTAACATGAGAATTTTACTTTCAGAGAGGCCTCATCAGTGGAATCTTATGCATAAACATAGGCATAAAAGGCTATGGTTGGTACTCTGTGCAACTGAGACTGCAAAATGATTAGCTGAAAACCGCAAATAGGGTTTTTTTCATTCCCGACTAAAGTCTAATAAAATGTCGTATATTACGGTATATTATGGAAGAATACAGATGTACGCGCACGGCACTGACGCGTCAATGGAACGGATCGGATAGGTGTAAATCAAGATGAAGAGAAAGAAAAAAAGATGGGAACACCTGACACTTTTGAGTATATTAGCCCAATATTTGCAAAACCAGGCATGGCGTCCGGGGCCATTGAAGTAAACAAACATCCGAACGAGCATCCTGATTTTTCGGCGCGCAATGAAAAGTGAGAAAAAGCCGAGTTTCACCTCGGATCCACCGATTGGAACACTCAGGGACACTTCCCACCTCAAAAATACCGACCAAAATAATCCTGACCGAACCGAAACAAAACCTAGGGCAACAGAAAGGCCCACTTCGTTCACGGAGGAATGCTTTTCCTCTTCACATCCTCCTGCTTCCTTGGCTTCATCGAAGAAAAATGACAACCGCACTCGCCCACAGAAAAAATATGCACATCTGTATCCGTTTTGGGTGTAAATAGTGCTCTTGCTGCTTATGAGGGGCCCTACACGCGCAATAAAAGTGTCACCACCAAGCGGTGGCACCACTGGAACTGCACGGGAACCCCACTACTACTCGCCCCACACGTTCACCAACGCCACCGCCCAGCAATGACACCACCAACGCCTCGTGTACGGGGCTCCACAGAGAGTAATCTCTCACACATTATACCAATAGGGCCCCGTACACGAGGTAAGGCGAGCAACGATGGAACCCCCACATAATTCCAGCAATGACACTCCCATTGCTCGTGCAAGGGCCCCTAATACCGCATAAGCCCATGTACCTTCCCCCAACCAAAACACATCAATCATGCATGTCGTACAGTCGCTAGTGCTAGTGGAAAAGTGATTGGGAAAAAATGTCATACACACATAGCCGGCACATCTGTCAACTTGATCCCGCTATAAGTCCTTCCAGCCCCGTCAAAAAATAGAAGGCGCCGAACCACTTCGCGAGGAAAACAAAACAAAACATCCTACACCGCAAAAACCACCAGGGCCAGGCACCTCGTGATAAAAACAAACCAAATTCCCCCGGCCCAACCCCGCACCCGTGGCTGTAAATAAGATGACAGAAATCTTTATATCTAACTGTGAAAGTATTAGTGCTCGCTCATTGCTGCCGAAACCAATTTGCACATTTGCAGCCGGCACATCTGTCAACTTGACCCCGCTATAAGTCCTTCCAGCCCCGTCAAAAAATAGAAGGCGCCGAACCACTTCGCGAGGAAAACAAAACAAAACTACACTGCAAAAAACCACCAGGGCCAGGCACCTCGTGATAAAAACAAACCAAATTCCCCCGGTCCAATCCCGCACCCGTGGCTGCAAATAAGATGACAGAAATCTTTATATCTAACTGTGAAAGTATTAGTGCTCGCTCACTGCTGCCGAAACCAATTTGAAATGATATCAGTGTAGAACGACAACTTCGTTGACCTCATATATGATATCTTGACAAACCAACTGAGAGGTAACACGATAGATGTTCCGTATTGCAGTAATGATTCATGCAGTTTACAAAGTACTGCGAAAAAAAAATTAAGGCGGTACTCAGCCTTACGTTGTTGCTAAAAACAGACAATTAGTATCTATGCCAAGCTAAGTACATACCAGACCATAGTTGAATTGTATTTTATATGAACATTTCGAACCTAAATCACCTTACTGCAATATCCATTTAGATGCCTCCAGTACTCATTTCGTTGAACAATCCTGCTTCATTCTCCAATTTTTGGAAAATTCGTTTCTTCTATACAGAATAGACCCATTTCACAACTTTTTCACCACCCATTGCGACAAGGATTGAACAATGGAAGCTAGTTATACAGACATGCTGCTCATGAAAAAGTTGCTGCGATCTATCACCACACCAGTTCGCTGTACTGGAGCACGCAATACAACTGTACCTAAACAACACCACAACTACCTGCAGCACTCATCTGTAATGAAAAAACTAAACACATCAACATCATTACTAAGCAGTGGCATTACACCGACTCTACTCAATCCTCAAAACATGAAATGCACATGGTCACCACTTCAATGTCCAACCGAATGTTTCAAATATGATTTCCAAGAGGAATTCATGCGAACACTGTGTGAAAAGCATATCAACATCAACACCATTGACCAAAATTTTAACCTATTGGAGAATTGGCAGGAGAATCGGTGAAAACAATTGCCTTACATATAACAATGCACTGCATTCTTTTCACGCGAAAGTCTTGTGGAAAGCCCACACTATACGACTCAATAGCATGTCAACAAAAAGTCAATGAAAAAATATGTCGCACCCATGTGGAATTTGTCCGAATACAACCTGAAATGCCACAAGAAACGCGTCCCGGTGGACCTCCATGTAAAAATTAAAAGAAAATCATTTGTTCACCCTTTAACACTAAAACGCATATGAAAGCGATGCTCAATCTCAAATGGCCACATCAAGTGAATTATTATCAGTGTAGGTCAACAGCGCTCAAAAGAACCGGCGACCTCGAATGAAAATCATAACTGGCCAGTTTACGAAAGAAATATAAAAAACAAATCGAAAATACTTGCTTCCATCACCAACACAATGCAAATATAAAAATAAAGTCAACTCATCCGTTTGGTGTTCATCTCCATGCTCGATGCTTCCCTGGCGTTCACACACTTTTCGCGGTGGTATTGTGAATGATTCTCTCACTACTACTATCGGCATGAAGATTCCCATTTCAGAGCTGGTACACACACAGAGTTCTGCTCCGAATTACGCTTTACAAAAAACTTATGCTTAATTAAAACTATACTTTTTCACTATGTAAGTGCTTCGTTTCAAATATATTAGAATATAAAAACCGGATATAAACTTCAAGCATAAAAATCGCACTGGGACATTTCTTTGTAAGAGTCGGATAAAAAAAATCTTCAGTAAAAAAAACGGAAAGAAAAATATCCGATTCTTACAAAGTAGTTAGCCGACATTTAATCTTGAACATCAAGATATATGGATGTATTCATTTTAAAACGATTGTTATACTGGAGGTTCATCCTTGCCGAGTTTTATGGGTGAAGCAAAGCAAAGCCGGCGTCGGCGATAAAACATGATGATGAGTTATGTTCTACCATAGACCATGCGGTAGACTTGGGTGCAACGCCCAACTCCTACTTAGCAGAAGGCAAAGAATTCTTTACATTTCCTTTCGATCATGTCTATATGAGCCTGCCTAGTCCTAGTTTTCCGTTCGATATTGTAAACCTTTTGAAAGCTTTATTGTAAACCATTTGAAAGCTATATAAAAACAATCAAAGTATTATTCAACCATAGGATCTGATGATTAAACTATATAGTTGAATTATATTGTGCTTGTTTTCATGTAGCTTTCAAATAATTTACAATATCGCTTTGATGTCAATGGGAAAGTTACAAGAAATGTTATGGGCCTTACGAAAAACTAATTGCTACTAACAAAATAATTAGGTTGTTAAAACAAAATTTAAAATATCTCGAGAACTACTACATTTCAGAAATTTTTTGTTATTTTTGTTTTGTGTCAAAAGTTGTTGTTGTTAGGAAAACTTTTTTATTTAAAGTTTCTTCATGACCCAAATGCACTGAAAAAGCTTATTTTATGTCTGTAAAACGATAAACATAAAACTTTTGACAATTTATAATGGGGTAACGCGAATAACTTTTAAAAAGGACTTAATTACATGAATTAATTGTTCTTGTTGGAGCAAAATTGCAAATATCTCGAAAACTATCGCATTTTGCAAGATATTTGTTAAATGCATTTTGATATAAAATATTTAGAATTATATTCTGTAATAAAATTACAGTTTTGTATGTCAATTAGAAAGCAATTTAAAAACAAGTTATTGTTAGAAAACTTTTTTGGTGGTAATTTCTCCATCATTAAATCGCATTCAAAATGTATTATTCTTTTCTCTTTAGGTTTTCTTCTTTTCTCTTTAGGTTTTTGTTGACAAAATATAAAAAATTAGAAAAAAATGTTTTTATTTTGCAATTTGAAATTTTTTCATAATTTTTTGTTTTTGTGAAAACTGACACAAAAATTTTTTCATTGTATATTTTTTTTCTTGCAGAAGTATTCATTCTTTGTAACTCGTTCTCAGATAGTTTTACTGTATAAAATAGTGTAATCGAGCAAAAAAATTTTGAAATTATGGCACGTAGAAACGTCTACGCCCTTTTAAAAAATTGCGCTTGAGTCAAAGTAATCTTATTGACTGTGGAAAATGGTTAGTCTTCCATGCCGGTTAAACCTGTGAAGTTTTATCGGAATCTAAGAAATGCATCCTAAAATAGCTTGGAATTTATTTTTTGATACCAAATTCTTAACTTTCTTAGTTTTGTGGCAATTTCATTATTCAGCTTTTATATAATTGATGCACAATTACAGCAGCGTAAAATCAATTATTCTGTATCGATTTTGTTGGTTATTTTCGGCAAATTTGAGACTAAGAGAAACGAAAAGTGGCACATCATCATGTTTTACCGGCGTCGGCAGTAAAACATGATGATGAGTTATGTTCTACCATAGACCATGCGATAGACTTGGGTGCAACGCCCAACTCCTACTTAGCAGAAGGCAAAGAATTCTTCACATTTCCTTTCGATCATGTCCATATGAGCCTGCTTAGTCCTAGTTTTCCGTTCTAAGTTTATAACAGATTCGCTCTAGAATACCTATCCGTCTTTCAATTTCATTGCTTTCGTTTCTCTTAGTCTCAAATTAGCCGAAAATAACCAACAAAATCGATACAGTAGAAAATTGCGGCTATTAAACCATAGTAACAAAATCAATTATTTGGAATATTTATTCTTTTTATTAATTGTCAATATACCGGGAGCAGTACGGATAGAAAAAACTAGGAGTGGGTAATGTCCGGGACGTAACCGCGGTGTTGACGTAGGACTAAACTTGGGCATATCATATGACATTCATGGATAATTTGAGCCAATGCACTTTTTGAATGAATGTTTACTGGAAATTTCATGTCGAATGAGATTGCCACATTCACTGATTTTCTAGGACTTGCAAAAACTTTCGGGTTTGTAGATTAATTTGATAAACATTTGCTTATATGAATCACTGGTAAATGTACACAAGAATTGACAGGCGCAAACTTATTAAATGGAACTTTCTAATTCAATTCTTTCTCCATTATGTTTTCATCCTAAAAAGAACGGTTTGTAGATAACTATGTTTGGTGATACCAGACGAGAATCCTTGCTAACGATTCGAACCTTGCCCGAATTCGCTTCTGCTGCGTACATACACGAACATTCCCCTTTCGCAGCTCACATCGAATGAGCATTGCATATCGGAATGCGATCTCTTTTATAAACTTCTTAGTGCAGATGGTAGTCCATCCCTTTGTGCGACAAATGAAAATATTTTCATCATTCGTTTTGGCGTGGCATTCGCTTAGTAGCAGGGTTGCCACATTCACTAATGTTCTAGAAAGATTTGCATTGTAGATTAATTCGATAAACATTGGTTTATATGTGTCATTGATAAAGTACAGCAGACTTGACAGGCGCAAACTCAATCCAAGTTATTAAAAGGAGCTTTCTAAATAAATTCTTTCTCCATTATATTTTCATCCTAATAAGAACGGTTTGCAGATAACTATTTTTGGTGATACCAGACGATTACATACACCAGATGCGTACATACACGAACATTCCCCTTTCGCAGCTCACATCGAATGAGCATTGTATATCGGAATGCGATCTCTTTTATAAACTTCTTAGTACAGATGGTAGTCCATCCCGTGGCATTCGCTTAGTAGCAGGGTTGCCACATTCACTAATGTTCTAGAAAGATTTGCATTGTAGATTCTTTCTAAATAAATTCTTTCTCCATTATATTTTCATCCTAATAAGAACGGTTTGCAGATAACTATTTTTGGTGATACCAGACGAGTACATAGGGGAGAGAGGGTAACGGTGGATCAGCAGGAACTATGAAACAATCGCAATAAAATCATAATGCATGATCATAATCGTCTCATTCCCTCATATTTCATGGTTTCTAATTCTTTACACGTGTTACTATATTTTGGAAGATTTCTCATAACTCTATCTCTTTTAATGGATATTTGTTTGTTTTATAACAGTCAGAGTAAATTTGCCATAAAAATCATTATTTCATTTTTATGAGTTACCGTTCACCAGAAAAATGTTTATTCTACTGCTATTTGTAGCAAATTTTATGCTCAACATTTGCGGCGAACAAAGTTTTTTGGTAACTTGTCATGGTTCTGTGCAATTTGACAATCTTCATAAATAGACCCATTGGGTAGCTGTGAAACGATGATATATGGGGAACAGTGAAAATTTCTTGTCTTTGTGATCTATATTAAAATGTGAATGGGTTCAGATTTTCCACGATAAATACATGTCATTAAATGGAAAGTTTGTCAATTTGGGCAAGTTTTGTAGAAATTATCGCCTCTTTCAGGATTGCATCTTATATGCATATATGGTGGTCCGATATTACGCGATGATATAGTGATATCTTGCGGAAACAAACAATTTGCGTCTCAAAATAACTTTAATAGGAAGCTTTAGGATCTTTATTTGTCAAAACAATAGAATGAAATTCGCAAGTAGAATATTTCACTGTAGACGACGTCGTGTTTCATAGTTCCTACCCATGGGGCTCACTGGTACATTTTACCACCGACTGTTGATTACCCAAAAAAAGTTATTTCCCATGAATTTTACCAGCTGGAAAAAATATATGCATTAGTTAACAACAGAGTGAAACTATGTATCACTTTTAGCTACACAAATAACATGTATTATCATCAAAATGAAATCGTATAAAAAATGTGTTTCATTGTTACCCCCTCTCCCCTACACCAGATGCGTACATACACGATCATTCCCCTTTCGCAGCTCACATCGAATGAGCATTGTATGTCGGAATGCGATCTCTTTTATAAACTTCTTAGTGCAGATGGTAGTCCATCCCTTTGTGCGACAAATGAAAATATTTTCATCATTCGTTTTGGCGTGGCATTCGCTTAGTAGCAGGGTTGCCACATTCACTAATGTTCTAGAAAGATTTGCATTGTAGATTAATTCGATAAACATTGGTTTATATGTGTCATTGATAAAGTACAGCAGACTTGACAGGCGCAAACTCAATCCAAGTTATTAAAAGGTGCTTTCTAAATAAATTCTTTCTCCATTATATTTTCATCCTAATAAGAACGGTTTGCAGATAACTATTTTTGGTGATACCAGACGATTACATACACCAGATGCGTACATACACGAACATTCCCCTTTCGCAGCTCACATCGAATGAGCATTGTATATCGGAATGCGATCTCTTTTATAAACTTCTTAGTGTAGATGGTAGTCCATCCCTTTGTGCGACAAATGAAAATATTTTTGGCGTGGCATTCGCTTAGTAGCAGGGTTTCCACATTCACTAATGTTCTAGAAAGATTTGCAAAAACCTACGGGTTTGTAGATTAATTCGATAAACATTGGTTTATGTGTCACTGCTAAAGTACAGCAGACTTGACAGGCGCACACTCAATGCAAGTTATTAAATGGAACTTTCTAATTCAATTCTTTCTCCATTATGTTTTCATCCTAAAAAGAACGGTTTGTAGATAACTATGTTTGGTGATACCAGACGAGAATCCTTGCTAACGATTCGAACCTTGCCCGAATTCGCATCTGCTGCGTACATACACGAACATTCCCCTTTCGCAGCTCACATCGAATGAGCATTGTATATCGGAATGCGATCTCTTTTATAAACTTCTTAGTGCAGATGGTAGTCCATCCCTTTGTGCGACAAATGAAAATATTTTCATCATTCCACATTCACTAATGTTCTAGAAAGATTTGCAAAAACCACCATTCAAAGCACGGCTAATTAATGCTTTTACAAAATCATTTCTATCAAAATTTACGGTAAAATCTACGGAATCTACTACACAATTGTTTTAATTATTTCCCAACAAATCGCGCAAAAATCTGTTCCGTACAGCACAGCGCAAATAATTGACGTTGGAAAACAAATCGGCAACTTCAGCTGCCAAACACTTAGAAACGATCGAAGCATTTTTCCGTTAATATCACTTTTTTGACTCAAATTGTTGTAGGTATTTTATTGCTTCCGTCCAATTGGTCAGTTTATTGGTTTTATCGCACATTTTTCGGATATTATTATAGAAAATAACTAACCCGATAAGAGGGAAGTTATTTTCCAAAGCACGAAATGGAAATTTCAATTGTAATTCTTCTGAGAACGATTTTGTGGTCCTAATAAGGACCGTTTGTTGTGAATATTATTTCGCCGTTTCCCGCTCGGCATGATGATTATTCGCTTGGCATGGATAGCGCACAGATTGGTATTTTCCAACAAACTAACCAGGCAGGCCTCGCTGGCTTCTTAAAGGGCCATTACGGCTGAGCTCCGGAAGAGTAGGTTTTGAAATTCTGTGCAATCTCACGGACCAGGCACTGGAAGAGCAGCTTGCGAATTAGTAACTCTGTCCACTTCTGAGAGCAATGAATTTCACGCAGGGCGACGACTGTTCTTGGTTGGCAGCGATAAGGCAGTAGCTATGATTTGGTTGGTGGTCAAAATGCAGCTTCTCGTTGAGCAGCACACGTACGTGTGTTCTGCTCTGTGGCTTACACACGTCTGGCTTTAAGAAAAACTGTGACACCCATATTTATAGGTTTTAGCATTAATGTTGATTCGCATTAAAAGTAGTTTTTGAACTTTTTAAACAAGTTTTACATAGCAAACAAGGTATCAATAGCAAGCGTTGAACGTTTTCCTTTCGATTTATGAAACAAAATTAGTAATTCCTTGAGTAGGAGAAAAGTTATTAGAGTTCAAAGTGTACGTAACGCATCCGTTTTGAAAATTTTGAAATGACACCCAGTATAGTAAAGAAAGACGTAAGTCCTACGTCAAAAAATATCTTCTTTAACGCATTCTGATAGCAATAAGAACTTCATTCCACCTCAAAATATATCTAAAGGTTTTTTAACAAAAGCATATAAATATAGATTCAAAACAAATTTTATAAATGCAAAAAATTTGTTTTTAATACGTCATACTTTGCCAGGAAATAACGATACTGCCCAAACGTTATTGCTTTCAAGAAAATGAAAATCGTCAAGATAGGTCCGGTTCGCAATGACAGGCCATTGCCGGTTCGCGGTGACATTTGCTTTTTTTCACTTTGCACGTCCCGTCCCAGGCCTATACTGCCCATAAAAGCATAAGAGTCCCATATTGAAAAACAGCAAGCCGAGAAAAACGCTGTTGAAGATTTATATTTTCATTGAGACTTATGGATGGGACAACCATGTTTTGGTATTTCTTTCGATATTTTCCCAGCAAACCTGGTAATCTTATTTGTGCATTGTGACTCAGTGGTGATACAGAATACAACCTAACAGATAACTCAATTTCGACAAAAATCCATATGGGACTCTTATGCTTTTATGGGCAGTATACCTACTGTGCGATTTAGTGATGAGTTACGGTGCCCAGCAAAAAGCAACCCAGATGCGGCCGAACTGTGTTGCTGTTGATTTTTCAAAATGCCCCGTAAGACCAGCCATTCGGGAAGTGGGACAGTTATTAAAAGTGCAGATGGAACTCAATCTGCTGAAGTGAAAACCCTACAAATACATCATATCAAACATAGCGTGCTGATATCGTTCAAGAACATTAAGGCTCAAGTTACCTCAAGGCTTGGTAGTGTGCGTAAGAAAAATTGTGTTCAGCTTTGCCACCAGATTATCCATTTAAACCTTTTCAAAACTCTGAAAGAAGAATATCAGTCGATTTATTAGATCATCACGATTCAATTCATGCAAAATACCTGCTGCAAAAACCATCGGTTTAGCTGAATGGTGCTTTTGAAAAAGTGGCTGTGGTTTTTTCATTGCGCAGTTGTGTGGCGTGCCCCAGCACGCTGTGGTAGTGTGACAAAAAATTAAAGTCAGCTTTTCAAAAGCACCATTTAGCGAAACCGATAGTTTTTCCAGCAGTTTTTTTTGTATGATTTGAATCGTTGTGATCTAATAAATCGGCTGATATTCTTCTTTTAGAGTTTTGAAAAGGTTTAAATGGATATTCTGGTGGCAAAGCTGAACATATTTTTTCCTACCCATACTACCCTGCGTTCAAATCTAACACATGCTGAAAAAAGGTAACTTGAACCTTAACCAAGCTGAGTCATTCGCCTCGCGAAACAACATGCAGCACACCGCCCAATGGGGCAATGTTAAATATAGCATTCCCGTATACATCGAGAACGGCGCTGTAGAAGTTCGTGTCCATGATTTGGCTACGCGTACCCCTGACAGCGCGATTAAAAAATGCTTGCAAAAATACGGAGAAGTAGACTCCGTTACACATGATACATGGAGGAATTTTTTTCCCGGGCATCCCTAACGGTGTTCGTGTGGTGAGAATGCGTGTGACCAAGCCAATTTCCTCTTACATAAGCTTCACAGTGTTAGGAAGGGACGATGCTCTCATTCAACAGACATCACTAGTCACGTACCCAGGGCAAATTCCTACGTGCCAGTTCTGCACGAAGAAGCTGCACCTCGGAAAACCTTGCGTAGAAACTGTTAAGGAAAACTCAAATCCAACTGAAATCAGCACACAACCATCTTACGCTAAACCACTAACAGCTGCAAAACCAACATCCATGGATCAAGCACCAACAACCAGCAACAACAACAACGAAACGAATGCCGATAACGAACATACTAAAACGACCCTTAAGAGTAAAACAAAAACTGGAACATCCGACTGCGAGCAGCAGGAAAGTAGTACGGATGAGGACATGGACGTGAACGATAACGCGAAAGAAGACAAACGAAATAAACCTCAACTTGCAGTGGACAACACTGGTAATATTTCGCCCCCTAGAAAAAGGATCTCAACACGCAGCAGAAAGCTGCGCCTGAACGAGACCAAAAATTTAACGTAGCTGTTTTTTATTTATTGTAAAAAAAAACAAACAATCGGCCTCGTCGAGCTACCGCATTTGGGCCTAAATGAATTTATTATTTATAAAAAAAAGTTGTATTTGCGACTGTTAACAGTCTTAAATCACTTCGATTAAGCCCTGTTGTCTGGTTTGACAGAGACTGCCTTTTATTTCTGAAATGGTTCGGTTTTTATAGCTTACAAAGTCAACATGTGTTTGTCTATAATTCAATGTGTTAAAAAGAGAAAGAATTAAGTAGATGCCTGGGACAGAATGCTGACAATAACATTAATTTTGGCGATGCACTCATCGATGCCAATGCTTTGGTTATTTGACTCTTTTGGTTATAACATGCGCTGCAGGGCCACTACTCTCGTAATACGAGTTAGCAAAATATGTGTCCGCGCGTCGGGTCAAAACGCTTGGACCATCCTCACTGTAAATATTATAAAAGACCCACGGCTCAGTTATGCTAATGCATTGAGCCGTGTCAAATAAACAAGATAAAAATACGTCAGAGCCCCGCTTGAAAGGGTAAAGGCAAAGATACTGTAGAGTGTGCCATGATACTCCACTGGTTCCGTGCTCGACTGAGTTTGATGTAAGCGTTGGAGTGTTGAAGCTTCCTACCATTCATTCCTGAACTCACTGTCTCCAGGAGGTTGCGTGTGCAAGCAGGAATGCAGGGAGCGGTGACACAAAACCTGGAAATGCGCAATGCATTCGAGCATTGTTCGGAAAAACCCAGACTTTTTGACTGGTATAAGTTATACTAAGGACTAATGTTTTCAATAAGTGTAAGAAATATAACTGTCGTTTTGAAATAACAGCAACAAGTAGCAATCTAAAATTAGCTAGCGTTACGAACGGCGCGGGCATGTAGCTTGATGATGATTTATAGCATATTTTCGGTGAAATGTATACATAGCATAAATCTAATGGCAGTTTCGTTATTGACAGTGCACTGCACCGGTGTAGTCGATCTTACACTGACTCAATCCAGGGTGTAATCTGTCTATCTCTTTTTTGCATCTATGTCTATGTATCGCCAGGTGGAAACGAAAGCGCCATAATAAAACTGGCATAAAAATGGAAGATATTTAATCGTGTTTAAATTCAAAAATTTGTCCCGCGTTGAACCGAACTGCTCTAAAAAATGTCATCAAATAGGTAGGGTGAATAAAAGGCTATGAGCAATAGGATACAATCATCTTATTTCTATATGAAACCAGATAATCTGATTTGCAATGAAAAAATAAAACCATTACGAAGGACCAACATTCGTACTTCGGCCGACCAACCTACTACTGCCATTAGGGTTCGCAGTACCAACCCTTTTTGGCGAGAACCAGTACTACGGTACTGAAGCCCTCAGTACCGGTAGTACCGGTAAAGTACCGGTACTCGAACATTTTTTTTTTCGAGAGTTGTCCTACTGGAGCTGTAGAGCTAGGTTCTCGGAAGGGCTCCCCGTCAGAATCACATACTACAATTTGCAGACGAGACAGGCAATGTCGCCCAATAAAACACTGCATTAGGCCAATTATTGCGGGCCGTGATTCTGAATGTGATATTCATTGTACGGTTCAGGTATGTGCGGGCGTAGGGACTCGCAATCGCGTGTATCATCACGAAGGGCTCGAAGATTTGTACGTTAACGTGCTCGATCGCGTGTGCGTTTGTATGTCGCGTGTGCTAACGTGTATGAACTTCGCGTGTATACATTCTATTTCATGACCGTGTGCCTTTCGCATCTTCGCGTGTGTTCTAGAATGATCGCGCGCGGACCGTGAATCTGATACTTAATTTTTGATTTTTGGTGTACGGTTCAGATTTCAAAAGAAGGTGGGTTCTTACATATCATTAGAATTCCCATTCATGTCGCCGTAGAACGCGTGATCTAGTGGATATGAGCATTATTTTTTTTTTGATTGGTCCAACTGAATGTATGGACCTAAATTGCTAGAATGAATGCTAAAGATTTCCGGACGTGACCGATTCATGATCGCGCGCGTTTGCGGGTTCGCGTTTGAGACCGCGTTTGTAACGTCGTAAGTACTAAAACGTTCACACAATTGCCGGAGTGTTATCAAGTTTACGCGATCTCGGGCATAGGTGTGCGTAGATTATCGCGAAGGGCTTAAGCGTTCGTATGTTGACGTATTTGTTGCGTGTGCTCGTGCGTATGTGACTTCGCGTGTATAAATTCGATTTTGAAACCCTGCGGCCATTCATATATTCGCGGACCGTCATTCTGATCTTTAGCTTTCGGTGTACGGATCACATTCTGACAGGGAGAGAGTTACCCCATATCACTAGAGTTTCCGGTCATGTCGCCATGGAACGTTTTGTCTAGTGGATATGGGAGTTATTTTTCAATTTTATTATTTTTTTTATTAACAAGGACCTAGATTGTAGGTACCGAGGATAGAGACTTCCGGACGATCCCGATTCATGATGGCGCGAGCGCGGGAGTTTGTAGGTTGACGCTTGAGATCGTGTTGCTAAGTTTATGAGTGCTGAGATTTTCACCTTATCACCGGGGTGTAATCACGTTTGCGAGTTCGTGGGCGTAGGTTGCTTGGAAAATCGCGAGGGGCTCTAACGTTTGTGCGGTGACGTGATTTTGTAACGTGTGTTCTTGAATGGTCGCGCGAACCGTGAGTCTGATATTGAATTTTCGGTGCGCGGTTAGAATTCTGGCAGAGAGTGGGATCGTTTATATCGATAGGGTTCCCGGTCATGTCGCCATGAGACGTGTTGTCTAATAGGTATGAGCGTATTTTCTTAATTGGTCCAGCTGAAGGCATGGACCAAGGCTTCTAGGATCAAGAATAGACTTCCGGACGTGATCGATTCGCAATCGCGTGCGCGAGGGCATTTTTGTAGGTTCCCGCTTGAGACCGCGTTTGAGAATGTGTGAGTGTTAAGACGTTCACTATCACCATCTTTGTTGACCCAGCTGAAGGCGGGTGTATAATGGCAGTATAGGACTCGAAAAGAAGAAATAAAAGACAATATATGAGAGACGTAATAGATTAGATAGGTACAAGATACAGCTGAAGTTATGATCATCACATGAGACATACATTAGTACTTCAAACACTACTAATACTTGAATAGCCAATCACCACACATAGCACATCCTTTCTCAATTATCTATTTGTTATTGGTTGATTGTTGGTTATGAGCTGGTAAATAGAGGAAAGGTATAGGACAGAAAAAAGGCTCATATCAGCCCTCCCGGCCTCCTCGACACACCACTATCGAGGCGTACTGTAATCAACATCTTGAAGCGGGCTTCTTATATAAATCAAATCCTCAGTAGTCATAATGTTTGGTGGATTATTAACATGAGAACTAATTAACCTTTAGTAGTAGAACTTGGTGCAAATAAAAACTAAAAAGAGCGAAGGTCCTTATATTTAGATAACTCTATTGAATCTATTGTGGCTTGATGATGTTTACAATACCGTCAATCCCATCAACCTGCGAGAGGGAAGTAGCGGTACTCGAACATTTAAAAAAAAATCAAAAAAAGCTTCAAACTGAATTTGAATGCTTGAACTGATGATCTTATTCTTAGATGATTGATTTGTGCTGATCAAAAAACATGTTTATTGTTTTAATTGCTTCGGAATGGCAATACTTATTTAATAGAAGATATTTTTCGCATAGGGCACCTCATTTATTTCGAAATATAGGCCACTTTGAAATCAATAACTGCTAAGTGGTGCGACTTTCGTCGATTTGAACAGATGGTAAATGTATGAAACCCTATTAACAACAGTAAATCAAAGCGAGAATGGCAGTAAATCTGAGCAGTAAATCGCACTTCCTCTCTTGCTTTTCTGAAAATTGGTTCTGACCTTTATGTCGTTTTCCTACTATTCTCTAATGCATATCAAGGTTCCTTGCTTTCCTGTAAACTATGGAGTTTTGCTGAATTTTCCGATCACCAATAATTACAAATCGCCCCATTTGAAGCAGTTCACCAAAATCAAAAACTGTTAGCTACTAAATCGCTGTTCGTTCTTTTATAGATAAAGGTTTAAGAGCGAACCAAATACAGACATGACTTAGACCGTAGTCTTGTTATGCGCCACCCAGTGAATAATGAAGCCAATCAAAATGTCGCTAATAAAACTTTAACTTCTAGAATTATTATGATGATGGCCCCACTTCATTCCCACACAAAGGTGTTATCTCGAAGATTTATCTAGAAGACAAATTAATATAATTAAACGTTATCTTGCAGACCGATATTTTGAAACAGATCCCCCTGCAGAAATAACATATTTGTCATAAAAAATTGTATAGTACCGAAAAAACCGGTACTGGCTTTTGTTCAGTACCGGTATTACGGTATCAAAAATGGATCGGTATTCCCGGGATTTTCGGTACCGGTATTACCGGTACCACCCTAACTGCCATGCCGCTTTGGAATGCGTAAGCATGATGAACGCACAGCCCTCCGGCTTTTCTCGATGTTCTTGCCGTAAGTCAATGTAATAGTCAGTAGGGGCATGCGGGTATGTAATCGATAGAACCGATTGGGCTGATGTCTGTCTGATCGATTCAAAAATTCCCTCATCCAAAAATCAATGCGTCATCAACACACTGCATCAATAAATTTAACAACTTTCTAATATTAGTAAAAAAAATTGCAGTCGGTTACCATTTCTACTTCTTGGAAATCTCTAAAAAAATATTCAACATAAGCTACTTCAGCTAATTATTCCCTAGCTACTTCAGGTCATTTCAAAACGCTTGACGGAAGTGGCCAAAATCTAATACAATGTATGTGCTAGTGATAATAGATATATAATATTATAAATAGTTTTGTTTTGTTCCTGCTTTTTATTTTTACTTATTTCACCGTGCAGTATTAGCATAACGAATTCATCATAATCACTTTCGAATTTTTGAAATAGTTCTTGAATGAATGTCTTTAGCAATGACAGCTATCATTTAATATTTACTGATATGTACAACATAAAGTACAATAACAATCTTGCTTACTCATAAAACTATTCTATGTAAACACAGATAAAACCCTAAATGGCTTCTTATTTATCATTCATGCCGAGAAATTACTCCTAAAGTTAGTCATATGCACAGCAACTACATAACAATGCGACACAAACAACTGCGCAATGTTACTCTGCAATGTAGCACGCATGAAATCTGACATAATATGCACACCAAAATTAATTCTGTACAATTGGCCAAACCAAAATGTTTTCTGTTTCTTTATTTTATCAATGTTTCTCAAGTCAGTGATGGATGTTATATCCCACCTTCTACTAGTTGCATACAATAAAAAATATACGTGCATTGTTATGACTAAAATAAGCGATAAAAAGCATGATTTGCTCTGGTTGATTACTTCTTTGACCAATTTATCGCAATTCACGCATGGTGCTCGCAACAAAATCTGTTGAAATAATGGTTGCCAATGTCCGCAGAGATTTTTACTTTTGATTACAAAATTTAGCGACAACAAATCTTGAATTCGGAACAATATATCGATGTGATATTCACTCTATCGGATTCCCCAATGTCTCAATTAGGGAATGAAGCATTTTGGTGTGGATCTGAGCTGCCGTTTACTAGCTAGGGCGATCGGAACACAGCGCTGTCCTGTTTTGCCATACAAAATCAGAATTTTGGATTTTGATTATTGATGTTCAAATTTCGCGACAACACGCCGGGACTTATACTGAACCAATCTATGCGGAAAAGATCTCAAAAATTGCGCAATATACTAACTTAGGGAATGAGTCATTCTGGAGAAGAAATTTGCTATAGTTTTTGTGAAAAATGAGTTTAACCAGCACAAGGTCGCCATCCGATTTTTTGGGTCGTCAAACGGTGGGATAACAAAATTCTCACAAGTTTCCTATCTCATGCCTCCACGCGAGTCTAAGTCTATTGATGATGATGATGATGGTCCCACCTCATACCCCCACAAAGGTGTGAGCTGAACGATTTATCTAGAAGATAATTAATATTTTAAATCATGACAAGACCAGTTAACAAAAAAACGGACTGGTTCAATTTACAGACATAGGCTTTCCTTCAAAAGAACGTAACCAGATATATTTCGAATATTCCGTCAACAACCAGGGTCCATCAAGAAAATTTCCATTCCGGGAAGATACTTGATAGAATCGGGAATTGAACCCAATAGCTTCTGATAATTCTCTGTAAGACTCCTCCCGCCTGACCAAGACATCGGTACTACCACCTGCTAAGGTGAGAAGTGACGAGCCTAGTGGCAGTGCAGAGTCTAATCGAGTTATATCATCCACATCAGGCCCCTTTATTGAAAGTTGCGTACCACTAACCCAAGGCAGTCCAGGGATATTCCTTTCCGGGAATATTCTGGATTGATCAGAAATTGAACCCGATATCTTGTTTTATCAGAAGAAGTCACCAAGCCTTCCACTCAACGAACCAATTCCGTTATTGCCGCTATGGCAGCAATAACCGAGATTAACTCTATTGTCGAGCAAAGCCAGCAAAGCAATTCCATCATCAAATCAGACCCTGATCACAACAAAAGTCTAAAAGCTTCAATTCAACCAGATGAGCTCTTAGTACTGGTCACCATGTTCGATTTCAAGTTAGTCTCTATCTGCTTATCGCGCGCGTGGCTCAGACTTCTGTAGACATCTCATTATTTTTAAAAACTATAATAAATAATTAACAAAAATCCATCATCATCATAGCGAATATAATAACTTAGTGTGACTAAATGCAAATAATAGAAGAGAAAAAAATACAATCTTCGTGGTATTACATAGTTATTCAAATAACTCCAAAATATAAAAATTCAAAAAATCTGTCTGCAAAGCAGATTTTACGTGTGAAATACATAGTGTTTTGAACTCCGCTAATGTTGCCGCACGTTTAATATGTCTAGGCATCGAATTGAAAAAACTTAATCCTTTGTACAACAAGGAGTTCTGTGATCTACTAAATAAAAAGTTAGGTGTTCTTGCATCAGACGCGTTTCTAGTGTTGTACCTATGCACATCACTTCCTCTTTCAATTCGATCACACAAATATCGAGGCAGCATTCCATTAATAATTTTAAAAATGAACACCATAGTCAAGTAATAAATTCTTTGCTTCACAGAGAGCCATTGTAATGCATCTAGCATGAAACTAGAGGAAGTGTATCTGTTACGTTTTAAAATTAATCGCATGATTCTATTTTGCAATCGCTGTAACCTCAATATTTGTGTTTGATTGGCAAGAAACAAAATAGACGGGCAGAAGTCAATATGTGGTGAAATAATAGATTTATATAATAAAATTTTACTACTAATTGTTAAATCATTTTTCAGACGACACAATATACCATACTTTTTAGCAATCTTTTTGATGACATTGTCGATGTGAGACTTAAAGGTTAACTTTTCATCAATGATTATTCCAAGATAGTATTAGCCGAAGAGATAATCATTTAGTTTTAGCAACATTTAACTTTAATTGTTTAAATTTTAACTAACGAGCAAGGGAATGCAAATCTTCGTTCAAATGCGCCACGGCTTCATCTACATCCTTAGCTGCAATGAACAGAACAGTGTCGTCAGCAAACAAATTTAAGTCACAAAATCGTAAAACTCGCTTAATGTCATTTATATACATAATAAATAAAATAGGACCTAAGACACTACCTTGCGACACTCCAAGAGGATTGTCGAGAGGACTAGATACAAAATCGTTAAAACTAGTTTTCTGAGTTCTATCACATAAATAGTTTTCAAACCACTTATATGCTATCCCTCCGATACCAAATCGCTCTAAAGTTTTCAAAAGTAAAGGTCTCGAAATTGTCTCAAAAGCGCGTTTCAGATCCAAAAATACAGCAAAAATAGTCTCTTTAACCTCGATTTTCTCTTTCCATTTTGCTAACACTAGATTCAAAGCGGTTTCGCAAGAGTGTCCCTCTCGGTATCCCGATTGCTCCTGAATTAGCAAATTATTATTATTCAAATAAGTCATCAGCTGGCCCTTAACAACAAGTTCTAAAATTTTCTCTAATGTGTGCAACATGTTAATGGGGCGGTACTCTTCGACTTTATCCGTCCCAGTAACTTTGGGAATAGGAATCACAAGTGATTCCTTCCAAACTTTCGGCACGTGCCCAGTTTGTAGTGATTCATTTACAAGGTCCAGCAGAACGTGTCCGATGACATGAAAGCAATCCTGTATCACTTTTGCGTTGACATTATCGATACCAGCCGATTTTCCCAAAGAAAAACAAATATCTTTCAATTGTTCAAAAGTGATTGGATGAAATCCATCAATTCTACAGTTTATATTAATCGGCTGTGCTATTTCCACAGGTTCACTGACCAGCTCAATACTTTGATTGATCAGTTGAACACTGTTCACGAAATAACTGTTCAATTTTTCAGCTATTCTTTGTTCAGATTGTTCTTCTATCCCGTTAAAAGTTATGGACTGCGAGGAACTACGTTTAGGTTTAATTAAATTCTTTACGATTTTCCATAACTCTTTGCTGTTGTTTTGATGTTGATCGATCTTCCTTCGAATATATTCACATTTGGTCTTCTTCAAGGCCCGTGAATAAATATTTCGCGCGTGTGTGTACCCATTCCAAAGACGTTCACTATTAGTTCTGCAAAATTTCTTGTACTTTTCAACTCTTTTACGTTTAAGGCGCAAAAGATCTAAAGAGTACCAGCTGTTCGAGTTATTTGAATTACCAAACTTTTGATAAACTAAACTATTTGTACACTCTTTTAACACGTTAGTTAGAACAGCTGCCTTGTTATCCAAATTTTCATTCAATTCCGTAAAATCCATGCTTCTCGAAACCAGTTGAGACATAGCTTGTTTCGAATATCTTTTCCAGCACTTGATTTTAACTTTATCCTCTTCACGGTTAGGTTCATTCTCCAGCAAAATTGAAATTGTCTCATGGTCTGAAATTTTACAATCGGCCCCTACATACGAATGAACCCCATCAAAATTGGAATACACGTGATCTATCAATGTTCTACTGTGTCTGGAAATTCTTGTAAACTCACACTCTCGTTTGTTAGTTGCTATTCACTTAACAAAACGTTGTTTTTTTCAATTCTAGCAGTCTCCGATATACTGAACACTGCTTACTAAATACCGCATGATTTACGTCCAAATTCATTTTACGTTCATTATTCTTTTTAATACAATTCACACATTTAAAATCCGTAGACGAGCGTTCATATGTTCTACGTGCTCCATTACATCTGGAGCATGTTTTTTTATTCACGCATCCCGTGCTCTTATGACCATATTCTCCACAGTTGAAGCAGCGCAGCACGTTAAAGGCGTCAAAAACAGAACACCTATCCCAACCAATGTTTACCGCACGGGCTGACATCAGGCTGCTATAAGTGTCCTTATCAACTTCAATTATAACATTGTATTTGTTATATTTGAAGCGTGGATTTTGGAAATTGGCAACAACTTTAACATATTCAAACGGAATACCCTCATTCTGACTCTTCAATAAGTCAATGAAGACTTCTTCAGAGTATCGATCACTCTTTCCCATTATTTTTAACTTCGGTTTACCGGGTATCGGTATAACAGCATTATACTTTTCACCCAGATTGCTTACAATGTTTTCTTTCACCGATTCAATATTATCCCGAGTTGCATACTCCACAATAATCGAGCCACCTTTACCGTTTTTAAAGTTGCTAATTTTGTGCACCTTTGGATCTAATTTATTTTTTAATTCATTCCTCGTGTCGTCACTCGATTGCAACGGCTCGACTGGTTTAATCACAATGACCGGGCGAGCCTTACGTTTCGTTTGACTTCTAGTTTTAATTTTATTCGTCCCTGTAGCTCCCGACAAAACATTTGCGTAAGTAATTTTACTATTTTTATCAAAAACCTCGTCATTATTTCCAACATCGTCTATTTCAATTAACATCGGTTCATCTTCTTTATTCGTCAAAATTTTTTGTTTTCTACTGGGATTCCCGTCAGGTTCAGAATGAACCTTCCTATTACTAAAATTCCTCTTTCTGTTCATTCCAACTAATTCAATTTCACGCTTAACATTTTCATTAAAACAACTTTTCAAATCTTCCAACTTTTTGACAACACTGTTTTCCAAGCTAGCCAATTTACTCTCGAGAGTTGTTGAAAGATCTGATCAGTTTTTCTATTCCGTTTTCTACTGCGATGTTTATGTGTGCATCGATGTTTTTTCGGGCATCAGTGAGAGATTCAGAAATGGAAGCGAATTGTTCCATCTTCTTATCCAACTCAATGATTATCGAACTGACATCCTGCACACCAGAAGACTGGCCTGATAAACATTTTGTACATTTGTAGCAAAGACTTGCATTATCAGCCACCCAATTAACCATGGCCTTTGTTAACCCGGAACATTTTTGATGGTATTTATCGCCGCAAAAAAGACATAGTACAAGACCTTCGGCGAGACTCACCGTGCCCGTACACTTTGCACACAGGCCACTCATTATAGGCAAATTAAACAACAGCTGGAGAAGCGGGACAAAAACAAAAAAATATAACACTGCGTCACCCCGCTGCTGGGAAACTTACAAAGCCAGCCGATGCAGCGAAATGAAATCCGAAAAACACAGAACAATAATAGTCTGTATGACTACATACTATACCTATCTGAATGATATTCCGATTAGCGATTAGCGCCCACAAAGTTTTCAACGAAAAGCAAAGTATTTCTCACAAATTTAAGCGATTGCTTCCTGCACTATGTACACACAAGTTACCATATTCACTTTCACAAGGCATTTGATGACATTTGGTCCTAAGACCTGCGACGACTGGGTGCTATCAGCCTTCTGCCGATAGTAGCAGAATGAGAGGGTGCGAACAGATCTAGTCGAGAAAACATTGCCGTAAAAATGTATAGTTGATCGGAAATTAGCCCCAATACGAATAATCTGACTAGTACCTATGATCACGGGTCAATACGCATTGAAAATTCGCCGCGTCTGTTTTTATGAACCTAATTTTAAGCTCCGTTATTGCTAACAGGCCCGTGCATCAGGTTAACAATCCTTTATATTTCCCTTCAGTGTTCGTTATTATCGCTCGTATATTTGTATTCCACAAACAATCTGATATGGAAAATAAGAAATACTTTCCTTGATTTATAACATCTCGCGCTATTTTTGCCTGTATAATGTGTTATCACTCGGTAGTTTTCAAGCCAATAAATATATCGTAGAGAAGAAGTAGCCAATTCTATCCAAATACTGTTGCAATAAATAGCGATCCGGCCCATTACGCAGATAAGATTAGCTTTTCTAGGCAATATTCCCACGGTCGGCCGTGTGGAGTTCAAATTGCTTTTGTTTAGGGAACATAGTATACTCTCGGTAGCCGGCTGCCCAGAGTTTAAAAAGAACCAAAAACTAAAAGATCTCTTTTTCGAGTGATCGTGCACTCGAAGACTAAATAAACAACTACCTAATAAAATATGCTTTACAGGTCGCATCGCTTGCTTGGAGCGAATCCTAGACCTGATACCCTTTCAAACTACCAACACCGCGACACCTATGGAAGAGTCTGATGAATCGTCGTCCTTCCGTTAAGTAGGTGGAGCATGAACACTTCCTGTCTACCTTATCCTTTATCCTTCCCCGTGAACGATGGAGATGGGGGCGACCGGCAATGATGGCTATCATGCTGTTGAGGTTTTAATATGGGTCGGACTCTTATTAGATGATCAGCAGTCAAACATGATGAATTCAGTGTGCCATCCGCCAAAATCATCGTCACAACGCAACGCAACGCACAAGGTCGCCATCCGATTTTTTTCGTTTCGGTACTGCCTTAAGTACCAGTTTATATAGATTTGGTTAAAAATGTATCTTAAAACTGAGTTCGAAATCGGGGTCAATATGACCCGCTAACAGCTTATTCGTTACAAAAAGTGTACACCTAAGGAAGGCTAATAAGATATATACACAAACTAATGGACATAACACCGTGACATATCGAATTATAAGTCCTGTTATCTAAATATTTAAACGGGCGATATGTATCTAAGTACAGTAATGTTTCGATTATATCACAGTCGGTCTGTATTTTTGCGTGATATATTCAAAACAAAACAAAAGATTACATTAAAGCATTCATCCATGTATTTCTATAAACCAAAAGTAATAAAAAGTTAAAGTTAGTCAAAAAGAATAAATTATATTAGGGTAATGAGTCTATTTTTGCCATGTTTCTATTTTCATACTACTCATTTGAAGCCGTTGGTTAGAGCAGCGGTCGCCATCTTTGTTCAACGCATTCGGTCAAATGGTATGGCATCATTCTTCTCCTCACAGTTTCACTTTACGTATCCCGTACCGTTTCTTAAAATTGTTGAACCACCCAAATCTAAACTTGAACGAATCTGGCACGTTTAGATGTATTCGAATGGACTACGATTCAGTTCTCATTGTTTCAACATCCATATAAATAGTCCCATATCCAACCGTTGATGTTGTCCTTCCAAAAGAAATGGTTTCACATCCATTCAAGAAAATATACCATATCTCGGCATACCTAACATATCTTTTTAATTTTGTTTTTCTCATCATTGTGTTAGATTTTCCTGTGAATAACAAAAAATTAGGCGCTTAAAAAAGAAGTCGTTTTTTTACCCACTACACCAGACGCCTTCTTAAGGACAGGGGCACAGTTACGAAGAATTTAAAACAAAAACTACTACTGAACTATTGTTTCTACTACTTAGACCTCTAAAAAGATTTCAGATTCATTCTTAAGAATCTATTCTTTAAGATAAAAGAATAAAAAAGTTCGACTTTTTGACCGACCCCATCATATATAAACCCTTAACGAAATAGTCCGAAGCCCAATAATAGGCTTATTACCCTACATGTAAATAAGCAAATCAATTGTAAAAATATCTTAAAAGTATCAGGACATAATATGTGGCTTAATTGGATCACAACGTAGTGTGCCTTGTCTGTTTTTCAAAAAGCGTGGTATAATCGAGACAAAACCGTGATATAATCGAGGGTGATATAAACGAGTCTTGATATAAACGCATAGTGATATAATCGAAACTTTCGGCCGCCCTCGGCGTCTGGTGTAGTGGGTATAAAAAAACGACTTTATTTTTATGCGCTTAATTTTTTGTTATTCACAGGAAAATCTAACACAATGATGAGAAAAACAAAATTAAAAAGATATGTTGGTAATTGTCTAGTTTAGAGACTTTATGTTTAGAGGTCCATTTTAATGCGGTTTTTTTGCTAAAATGGTGTATTTTAACCTCAATAAACCGAATCCGAGAGCGGAAATGTAAAATTTATTACCAAAGTTTGATATACTGAAAAAATAAGTTTTTACCACTGATAACAATGCCATACTGCCATAACATGTGAGCTTATGGTGCGGAGATGGTATGATGCGGCTTGGGCGCATAGTCGAGGCCAAGGATCCGAAGCGGCGCAAAGCCGCTGAGGATCCGTCGGACAAGTCTTTGCTAATCTTTCCGGCGGAATAGCAAGCAAACCTTTGATCCTTTCGTTTGCCCGATTTACTCAAACATAGGGGCTATAGCTAGTTTAAAGCCGACTGAGCGGCAGCGTAGTCGGACAGTAAGTAAAAAATCGATCTGGCGTAGCCACATTTGTCAGTGTTCTTTTATTTATTAACAAAACAAATTGGTTGACGAATGTGGCTACGCCACATCGCTTTTTGGCGCACTGTCCGACTGCGCTACCGCTCAGTCGGCTTTAAACTAGCTATAGCCCCTATGTTTGAGTAAACCGGGCAAACGAAGGAATCACAGGTTTGCTTACTATTCCGCCGGAAAGATTAGCAAAGACTTGTCCGACGGATCCTCAGCGGCTTTGAATTTCTTAAAACTAGGGGGTTACACATTTCAGTATTATTTTGTTTTACATAATGAAACTAAAAAAAAACTTTACAGCTAACTTATACATATAAAAGAGGGTATAATATAATATTCGTAAGATTTGGGGGACGGATCATTTTGTGTGTTCTTTTTATAGTAATTCACTTTATGATTTTTTGAAGGGAGATTGTTGGAGAAATTAATTATTAACTAAGCGGAACATTTTACAAGCTTATTAACTAGAAATAACTAGAGAGAGTTGTTCAAGATTAGGGGGAATTGATTAGGGCTATTTTAAAGTAGTGGTACTGTTGTGCATTTCTTAACGAGATTAAATATTGATCAACTAAAACTAGAAGATAGGGGGGCACATAAGTTTTGGGAAGATATTCAAGGGGAGAAGGGGGTGAAGTCATACATCTGTGTATCAGAGACATGGGAGGGAGGGTGGACAAGGCTGAAGGGGGGGGGGAGATATAAACTTTCAGTTTCCGGCATCAGGAATTAACGGCCAGGATTACAGATTCGAACGGATTGATCAACTAAAACTAGAAGATAGGGGGGCACATAAGTTTTGGGAAGATATTCAAGGGGAGAAGGGGTGAAGTCATACATCTGTGGATCAGAGACATGGGAGAGAGGGTGGACAAGGCTGAACGGGGGGGGGGGGGGTGTATATAAACTTTCAGTTTCCGGCATCAGAAATCAACGGCCAGGATTACAGATTCGAACGGATGTATCAAGTATTGGGACGCCGGGCGGTTTTCCTCGAGCCGGCAGGGGTTCCTCCAGACGATTTCGTAGTACGGCTCAGATACGGATCGGAAACACACCGCGCTGCGCGTGTGATGTTGTACTGTAGATCTCATGTTGTTGGTTCATTCGACAGATGTTTTGTCTCGTCTTGGAGTCGTATCAAACCATCGTTGGGGTACGGTAGGCGGAAGAGGGCACTTCTGGGAATGATAAGAGAAAAGATAGGGGCATTTAAATTTGGGTATTGATGGTTTTGAGGAATGTGTATATAAGCGACATGTAGAGAATATCGCGGCTTGCTAGTACATCTCGAACCGGAACATTGGGTGATCTTCCTCGGGCCCGAAGGGAATCGAATAGTTGAGATCTGGCAGAACAGTACTCGGCGCATGCCCAGACAACATGTTCGATTTCGTGATAACCGTTGCCACAAGCGCAGATACCGCTATCCACGAGCCCAATACGCCGGAGATGTGCGTCCAGCGTGTAGTGATTGGACATGAGCCGAGACATCACGCGAATGAAATCCCGACCCACATCCATCCCCCTGAACCAAGGTTTCGTCGATACCTTAGGGATTATCGAATGTAGCCACCTTCCCAGTTCACCATTGCTCCATGAAGTTTGCCAACATTCGAGGGTTCTGTGATGAGTACTACTGAAAAATTCGCTGAAGCTAATTGGTCTTTCATATATGTCACCTTGTAAAGCGCCCGCCTTAGCTAAAGAGTCCGCTTCTTCATTACCTGGAATGGAGCAATGCGAGGGAACCCAAACTAAGGTAATCTTGTACGATCTTACAGACGAAGCACGCAAACGCTCCCAGATTTTCCCCAGAAAATATGGAATGTGCTTTCTAGGTTTCATTGAACGGAGAGCCTCGATTGAGCTGAGGCTATCCGAGACAATAAAGTAATGATCGGTGGGCAAAGTATCAATGATCCCAAGGGTATACTGAATAGCAGCAAGCTCTGCGACGTAAACTGAAGCAGGATCATTGAGTTTGAATGAGGCGGTGAGGTTTTGATTTAATATACCGAAGCCAACTCCATAAGCTTACTTGCTATGGCAGTATGTCATTGTTATGAGCGTTATTAAGCACAACTTATTTTTTCAATTTATCAAACTTTGGTAAAAAATTTTACATTTCCGCTCTCCGATTCGGTTTATTGATGTTAGAATACACCATTCTAGCAAAAAAACCGCATTAAAAATGGACCTCTAAACATAAAGTCTCTAAACTAGACAATTACCGATATGTTAGGTATGCCGAGATATGGTACAGGTAAACTTCGATATAACGTACCCTCGATATAACGCACCCTCGATATAGCGTCACTCGATATAACGTACATTTTACCTCGATATAACGTACACATTTTTAAAGTAATTTTATAGTTTCAAATTTCGCTGCCAGTAGTATTTACAGTTATTTTAACAGTATATAAAAATCATATATGGCCTACAGGGTCCCGGGTTTCATGTAAAATTGCCTTTTTATATTCTCAAACTGATATTTTTATTTTTTCCTATTGTGGCTCTACTCATTTGAACATATTAGTAAGAACAGTATTAGCTACTTCTATCCAATGCCTAGGGTTGATCCAATTGTTTCTTTCGTTCAAACACAAGTTCTTTACATTTACATACAGTTTAGATAAATTGGTTAATATGCTTCAAAACTGAAACGATATTTGCTTCGTTAATTAATATGATAGAAATCAAATTACAAGAGAGTAAAATTTTACTGTATCCATACATTTACTGGTCTGTTCAACCGTCTCGCTCTAGCATTTCGTTACCCATAACTTAAACATATATGTGTCCGAGGAGATGTCAAACTCTGTCTAATAATAAACCGATTGCCTTGATCGGCTATGTATTTTAGATGGCCACGGAATAAGTTCTAGAAATTCTGATCTAAAATCGTTAAACATGTTCAACAGTAAATCTTAATTAACCGTGTATTAGGCAATCCATAAGACGTTTCTGATCAGCTGATTTTTTCTTCTTACGTTACTCGGATGGGTGCGATGTCTGATAAATTCGTCCATTCTATCCAACATCAACCGAATCAGTCAACGAAAGTTGTTCGTCGGACGGGATTTTATGTTCGTACCAGCAGAGCAAAACAAACTTGTTGACAAAACCCACCGCCGAACTGTCAAACAAATGTTGTGTGGATTGCCCAATTTTCATTTTGGGATTATATGTTGGTAGCACTGCGTTGTTTGTGCCATATCGATACGCGGTTAAAATTAGAACATAACGAATTCATAAAAAATGGTTCCGAAGGCTTGTAAAGTGTTTTCCTGTGAAAAAAAGAAGCGGTCTGTCATTCTTTTGACCGACAAAATCAAAATAATTCAGGATGTGGAACAAGGAATTCCTATAAGTTTAATTATGCGCAAATACAACATAAAATCTCGATCGACGGTGAGCAGCATCAAGCGTGCCAGAGAAAACATTTTGTCGAAAGTTGCGGAAATCAAAGGAAACATTTGTAAGAATTTTCCCATCTAGCTGAAAATAAGTTTTCATTGATTATTCTTTTCTCAGCAAATCGGAAACGCTTCAAGAAGGCTCGATACCCGGCGGTAGATGAGGCTCTATATATTTGGTTTTTATAGAAACGAGAATGTCATGTTCCGGTAAGCCATGAAATGTTAGAAATGCAGGCTCAAAAATTTTATTCGCGAATAATTGGTGAGGGTGAATATGGCAGCCGTGGGTACGTCGTCAAATTTATTAAAAGGAATGATATACGCCATCTCAAGATTACGGGAGAAAAACTATCTAGTGACATACGGGTTATCGATCAATATGTTAAAGATTTCTCTCAAGAAATGCGTAGCCGGAACTTACTACCGTGCCAGATATTCAACGCCGATGAGAGTGGCTTATACTTCAAAACTATTGCATCATCAACCTACGTCGATAAAACTGAGTCCAGTGCACCTGGAAGAAAAGTAAATAAGGAGCGCTTAACGTTTATGCCCTGTGCAAACATGGACGGTTCTCTAAAACTTCCCCTCATGTTGATTGGCAAGTTCAAGAATCCTCGTCCTTTGAAAAATCTCAAGGAGCTTCCTGTCTACTATAGAGCATCCAAAAATGCATGGATGACACGAGATTTGTTTAAAACGTGGTTTTTTGATCAATTTGTTCCAAAAGTTACAAACTTTTTGGAACAATCAGGCCACCCTGTGAAAGCGGTTTTGGTATTAGACAATTGCTCTCCGCATTACAGTACTGAGGAGCTACAAACAAGTGATGGATCTATATTTTGTAAATTTTTACCTCCCAACACAACTGCTGTCATCCAACCTATGGATCAGCATGTGATTCAGATGGTGAAGGCCCGCTACAAAAAGATCTTAACAAGTGAGGTTCTTGGAAGAGGTGAGCAATTCCACGATAACGTCAAACACGTCAACATCAAAGACGCAATATTTTGGATTGCACAAGCGTGGGAAGCTGTTCCTGAATCAGCCATTAAAAAATCCTGGAAAATGCTGTATCAAGAGTCACCAGATGACGATGAAGACAATTTACCGTTGTCCGTACTGCAAGAGCGACTAAGGAACATTGCGAATAAAATCAACAAACTTGAAACAAGTGATGAAGAGAATGCGGAATTCGAGATCCTGAAGGATGATGAAATCGTTGAAAAAGTGCTTAACCCGTCAGTTGATGATACATCCTACGCTACAATCCAGGAGGACGAGGAAAGTCTTTGCGTCTCTGCATCGCTTGATCCTGAAGATGAAAATCTTAACGTTTCGGATGAGTCTGCTTTGAGAGCCGCTGATGTGCTTGTTGAATATGCTGAACAGCAAGGTTGGCCACTTAACGGTCAATTTTCATTGCGTAAAATGAGACAGGACATCCTGGACAACATAGTAGGTAGAAGAACTTGAGAAATCCTACGAGTTCATGCTCATACAATGTTTATATCAAATGGTTTTCTTTGGTTGATAAATATATAAGTTGATAACACTCTTTTTCTTTTGATTGCAATACTAACTCCTGAAATTAATGAAGTGGATTTTCAAAAAGTACAATGGAATGCATATTTTGAATAAACACAGTTTTTTACGTATAAAAAACATCTACTTGAGAAGTTTCTATTTTGGCATTCGCTCGATATACCTGGTCTGCAAAATAGCTTCCCAATAAGACTGCAAACCCACGCAGAGCACCAACATATTGGAGGCTTATAACATTTAGTTCCTGAATTTTATCTAACCAAAAGTGATTAATAAAGAGCTTAAAAAGTACTTTGAGTAAATAAACTTATATTTTAGGTCAAACTGTTCATGAGAAAGGTTGTTTCACACTGCAAGTTGGATTATATTTTCATTTTTAGCTATACATGGTTGAAAATCGACATGGTAACATAGAATGAACAACAATTCTAAGAATTTTTTCATGCTTCGATATAACGTACAATTCGATATAACGTACGTTTTTTTTAACACAATGTACGTTATATCGAAGTTTACCTGTATTTTCTCTTGAATGGATGGATTCTTTTGCAAGGACAACATCAACGATTGGATATGGGTCATTCCATGCGAAGTGATCAAGGCACGTGTAATCGACCTCCACGGCTTTGAACAAAATTTAGAGGAATTGTTCATCTAAGGTCAATATATAAAAACCCAATTTTTTGTAACAATTGAACCACCCCTCGGGTCATGGGAGCACCCCTCGTTTTGGCAAATTGCCAAAACCCTTGATTTTTTTTTGATCATATCTCCGGTTCTATTTACTCTAGAATCAAACCACAAGATGGCTTTTGAAGAAAATTGTCCAAGGAGTCTATAATAAATATTATTTTTTGCCGACAGTGTTGCCAACTATGAAATTTTTCCAGTTAAATATTAAAAGTTAATTTTTTTCTCAATACGTATATTTTAATTTTGAAAATTTTAATGCCATCGCGTTCCTCAGACATTTTTACATAAAAAACATTTATCATCCCAATATAATATGAGCGCATCCTGAGATACACCGTTTTGAAGAGAAAAAACCGCAATTTCTCATATAAAATCTTAAGCGCACAACACTAAAAAACCAACTTGAGTATTCTGAGTTCAAACATAATTTTTCGTGAAGTAGACGAGAAATGATGAAAAACTACGTATTTGGTTTGCTTCTAGCAGATCAGGGTCGATTTTTATGACAGTTTGAA
Source organism: Topomyia yanbarensis (assembly GCF_030247195.1). Classification (NCBI taxonomy): domain Eukaryota; kingdom Metazoa; phylum Arthropoda; class Insecta; order Diptera; family Culicidae; genus Topomyia; species Topomyia yanbarensis. The sequence continues at coordinate 216,556,437 of NC_080671.1, read as the reverse complement.
GATTTTCTCAATTTTGGCCAATAAAAATGGATTTTTATATGCGAAAATCGGAGTTTTTCTCTTCAAAACGGTATATCTCAGGATGGGCTCATATTATATTGGGACGATAAGTGTTTTTTATGTAAAAATGTTTGTGGAACGCGATGGCATTAAAATTTTCAAAATTTAAATATTGAAATTAAAATATTGAGAGAAAAATTTTTAATATTTAACTGAACTTTTAATATTTAACTGAAAAAATTGAAAAAAATAATATTTTTATAGACTCCCTGAACAATTTTCTACAAAAGCCATCTTGTGGTTTGATTCTTGAGTAAATAGAACCGGAGATATGATCAAAAGAAAATCAAGGGTTTTGGCAATTTTCCAAAACGGGGGGTGCTCCCATTACCCGAGGGGTGGTTCAATTGACACAAAAAATTGGGTTTTTATATATTGGCCCTAGATGAACAATTCCTCCAAATTTTGTTCAAATCCGTGAAGATCGATTTCAAGTTTGCATCTTTTTTTGATCACTTCGCGTGGAATGACCCATATGGGACTATTTATATGGATGTTGAAACAATGAGAACTGAATCGTAGTCTATTCGAATACATCTAAACGTGCCAGATTCCTTCAAGTTTAGATTTGGGTGGTTCAACAATTTTAAGAAACGGTACGGGATACGTAAAGTGAAACTGTGTAGAGAAAAATTATCCGCTAATGCCATACCATTTGACCGAATGCGTTGAACAAAGATGGCAACCGCTGCTCTAACCAACGGCTTCAAATGAGTGGTATGAAAATAGAAACATGGCAAAAATAGGCTCATTACCCCAATATAATTTATTCTTTTTGACTAACTTTAACTTTTTATTACTTTTTGTTTATAGAAATACATGGATGAATGCTTTAATGTAATCTTTTGTTTTGAATATATCACGCTTCAAATATATCACGCTAAAATACAGACCGACCGTGATATAATCGAAACATTACTGTATAATCAATCCTCATGAAACTTTGCTGAAGACACCTAATCACGAAAACATCAACGAGGGCTAAACATACTTTTGTTCACTATTTTTCAGTTTAGGATCAAGGTGGTCTCGCCCGAATTGACCGTTGTTTTTAAAATGTTCGTGGAAATTTTATGGTTTTTTAATGACAAAAACCATTTTAGTGCATTTTATATACCTGTCGCTATTGATAAAAATGATTCCAACATATATTGCATAGTTTACTTTGATGCAGGTTTGAATCTTCTCTTCCGAAATTACCCTATTTTGCAATGCGTTTTGTATAGGAATATGCATAATGTTTAAAGCAATGACTAAAAACTACGCATTTCTCGGTTGTTACAACGCAATTTTTTAGCTTTTCGATGAAACCAAAAACAAAAGGCCTCATAACTCATTAACTATGTTCATGGTAGGTGCATCTGCATTTTCATGTACACGGCATATCAACAATTCGTTTTCCGCAATATGTACTTCTAAGATTGCTTTCTGCCTCGGTACGCCAATTCGATCTACATCACCATTTCTGAACAATTTCCATCCAGCTTCACACAAACTATTCTCCCCGCCCCCAACAGTCTATCATAACAGCTAAAAATATTTGCTCGGGTTTTTAATTTCGAATGATGTTAAAAATCCGTAAACCGCTTAAAGACGCAAATCTAATAAAATTGCTGGTTGTGTTGTTATTCCGTGTGGGATAGGAATGAAAAATAATGAAAACCTTACATGCAGCTTCCATTCTAAATCGTTCCATATTACGCACCGTACTGGGCTATACTAATGTAGAGAACACGACATTCACACAAAAACTGCTCTCTTTGACTGTATCGACCTGTCGGCTCTACAACCAGGAGTGATAGAAATGTTACGCAAAAAACAACCCGAGGCTGTCATCGCACATTAGTTACAGTTGGAAACCAGAGTGTATGTAAGGAGAGTGAAGACAACTGTCATGATTATCCGTCAGTGATATTCCAAACGAACAAACGACCTGTCAAAATACATGAATTTGACTCGTTTGGAATGACACTGACAAATAATAATTGTTCCAATTTTGACAGTGTCGTCACTCTCCCTATATGCACTCAGTTGGAAACGAATGCGCAAACTGTCGTGTGTGGTACGAGACGGCAACGTTGCAAGTCGCATAACAGTTTTACTGACGGCTGTGGTGGTTGATTCGGTAATGATACTGTCGAAGCGAAAAGCAGATGACAACCTCTAAAATACTGTCGCGAGGCAGTACTGTTGGAACCCCTGCATTAATTAGTTTTAGCCTCAAGCAAAAACAGCACATAAATTTGTAGGTGTGGATCCTAAATATTGTAAATGTTATTTTCCACAACAAAGATTGTAGTATGATTCATATTTGGGTTTATCAAAATATTAAGAAAGTTCAGTCGTTCACATTTACAAGGACGTAATGGTCTTATACAAAACAATCTAAAAAACTACAAGGGCAGCCCTATGGGGTTGCAGCCCTATGGGGTTGCACGAACTGTAGCCGTAGGACTATACTACTTAATGTAAAACATTTATTTTCTTAGTACTTAGTGTGTGGGAAAAAAACACCCGGACCGGTGAAGAAAAATCAACTTTTAGACAATATAATATCATCTCCTGTATATATACAGAAAAAATGTTCATAAAAAAAAAAAATCTCCTGTATAGACCAAGCTTTCTAGTTGCTCTCAAACAGATCCTAAAAGTTCAAACACCCATGGATAACCCCAAGTTTGTAGATGTGTTTCGATGCCACAGGATTGAAAAATGGTTAATATTACGTCATGAAAATTCAATTCTTCCGTGACAATTTTTTTTGCCTGCAAAATGCCCTGTGTGTATGCAAAGCTCATGATTTGTTGGGATATTTGCATTGATCGGAAAATGCTTTCCAACGCTGCGCATTGCATACATACAGGACATTTTGCCGGTCACCAGAAGCTGTTCATTTTACCACCGCCACATGTTCATTTTACCCACTCGCTATAAACATGTCTTATTTTTGGACATGTTTAGAAATCAAGAATCATGTTTGAAAAAATGTGTTTATGACGAAGTATTTTTACCAGGTATGTACAAAACATGTCTAACAAGAAACATATAAGGTTATTGTAATATCTCATTCACTTATTAGTTAGAAAATAATGACTTTGCTTAACGTGTTCATTTTACCGCCAGTTCCCCTACCTACCAATACATTCGCCCCAAACATTGAACCCAAGCGCACAATGCAAAATGAGTCAACGCTGATGATGATGATGGGTAGAGCGAAAGAGACAACTAGTACCACCACGACACTATTAGTGCATTTCACCAAAATTCCACGCGGCCTTTCCCGATTGAAAGGAACGGCCGCGCTTAGCCCATCTGTCATATCGTGATTTTGCATAGCGAAGGGCTGAATGATAACACATTTTGTACCAAAAAACAGCCCTGCGTTATGCAACACTTTGTGTAGGTTGATTATACCAGTTGCAAGTGGGGCCAAATTCACCAAGTTCCGTAAAATTCCTTTTCAATTACAGAATTGATAAAATTGCTTAGATGAGCTAAACTAATTAATCAAATTCTGTTTTAAAAACTGTCCTTGCGTTTAAACCAAAATGGTAAGCTTATTACCACCACTACATTACTTAATTTCAAGCGCAAATAGCAAATACATGTGCTAGTTAAACCAAAAATTTACTGGCAACATTGCAGCGGCATTTAGGAAGCAGCTGGAGCGGTCGCCTGTTGGACGACACAGGGTAGCGTCCCTCCACAGCCAGTGTAACGGACTGCTACACTGCCGCTAGAAGCATAATTGTCCCATGCGTATAGGGATTCCCATAGCACATGGGACTGTTATGCTTCTAGCGGCAGTACACTGGCTGTAAAAAACACAGCGCAGTGATCTGCTTCGCCAGCCGTTCAACAGGGAACTGAGCGTGTCTGGCCAAGTCCGTTCTTTAAATAGTCGATGATGACGTCATTCATAGAAGCGTTGCGCGCTAGGTACACCAATCCGTCGTACAGGGCTTGGGAAGCGCTATCTTCTGTGTGTTAATGCGCGATATTTTGACAAGGTTGTATATTATTTAATTTTTTAATGCTATGATGTCAAAAATCTTTGGGTTAATCTATTGGAATCTATTCTTAGAAGTATTTCGGGGCGATTTGTGCAAAAAAATCGAAAATTTGTCGTGAGATTGCTGAATTATATGCGTTTAAAATTGGACCACTTTTCGTTACATACCATTTTTGTAGAATTTGCAGAGTGCACCCCCATATCGAAAACAAAGACGTAGTCCTACGTCAAAAGGCACTGGGGAGTACACAAGCCCCCCCCCCCTCTTCTTTTCATTTTCTGACTACGTCTATGTTATGCAGCAATTCATTCTGAACATATTATACAAAGGTACCAAGTCTCTGCGATGAATATATTCTCATTTACTTCAGTTTTACATTTCTTACAAAAGAAATGTATAGGATTCGCTCCAACTTTGAAAACTTTTTTAATGTCGATGTCACCGTACTGGCAGTGTTGGAAAAAATAATAAATTTCTGCATTTAGATTGTAACATAAGTTTTAAAATCGTTGTAACTATTTTTTAAAGGCTCGTAGCTAGTTACCGTCTTCTACAAAGTTGTTAAACAAGGTTTGAACTATTGTTTTAACTATTATTTACTGGTTTTTCATATTGAGTGAAACAGCAATCTTTCTTAACGTAAATGCAGAATAATTGATTTCCCCATATAAAATCCCATACAAACTTTGAACGCAATGCGCAAACCCGGGAAGCAATCAACCGCTACCAAATTTTGCACAAGCATTTGGGACCACAAAATGAACTCAAAAAGAGCTGTGCCCGCTAGTTTTAATCATTTTGAAGTTTTCCCATACATCCGCAAGCCACTCTAATGTATACATCAATTCATGAACCCACACCCTGATCCTCTCCCATGGCGTTTTTGTGGTCTGCATGGACCCATTATCTCCCATTATCTCTTCTGTCATCGGCCTTGGACTGACTTGTGCTCTCATTGCCGCACCAAACGCTGTAAAATGAAAATGAAATTTGTTCCAACCCCAAAACTTTTAGCAATTAATTGTTAAAAGAAGACTACACGCAGAAAAATAATTTTTAATGTCAAATAATATGAGGGTGGAAATAATAAATTTACCAAGTTGTTCTGTGTTCAATAAAAAATACATGTTTATATAAATAAAACAATTGTTGAAATAATTCTGAAGAATTTATTGGATCAAACATGAAAAATAGTTGGACCAACAAAATTTTTTATTGATTTTATCATAACAACAATCGAAACAACAAACAACTTTGTTGAATCAATGAGCTCATTTTGTTGAATAAAACTAACAAAATATTTGGATCAATGCATGTCAAATGGTCAATACAAAAAAACATTTTTGTTAAATCAAATAATATCTTTTATTGTTTTAAACATAACAAATATTTGAATCAATGCATAGCATATATCAGGAATCAGCATATATTGAAGCAAAACCAATTTTATTGTATATAAAATATGCCTATTCTTTAATAGGAACCAAAGGCCAACTGTCATGGTGACAAATTTAGAACAAACCATTACTCGCTGACAACAGATAACATCAGTACAAATGAACCTCACAAAGTAAATACTTGCCATTGACTTATTGGCCTTTCTCTAAAAACAAGCTACAAACGCATTAATTTTACGCAGTCAAATCATTCTGGAACCGCTTCGGAATTCTGAATGGATGCAGTATGGCCCAGTGAAACCCATTTCGGGATCTGTTAGGAATTCTGAATGGATTCATTATGAGTTCCAGCTCAAAGGCAACAACCGATTCCGACTCAATCGTTTGTTGCATTTGAGCGAGAATCCATAAGGGATTCCAAACCTGTTCCGGAGTAGGTTTGCTTGGAACGAAATGAAATTTTATTACATGCAGCGCATACGATTCCAATCACCGTCCCTTTATGTAGTACCTTTTGCCGTGCGCGTGGTTTATTCCAGATATGCGCTATAATGTAGTGCTTCAGAGTCTCAGCTTTTCCAAAAAGATTGCAGAAGGCGCACGAATACGCTGTGTCTTCCTGTTGGACCAGAGATGGTGAAGTACAGGAAACTGCCCTCTCGAACGGGTATTATTTATCTCTAGTGCGGTGACGTGTTTTCAGTTCTGCGATTGTCGTTTTTAAGCCAAACAGGGTGTTTTGTTTGAGTCCTGGAATAGAGGAAGGCACCATAAAACGCACCGTGTGCATTCGACTTAATTTATTCACTAACATTTGTGCGACATCATGATTATTTTCAAGCTGCACTTGCGCCCTTCGAGTCCGGAAAATCTGAGCACTATAAGAATTTACCGAAATCTGAATTCCCTGATTTAAAAATAGCGAATTTCTCCAGCATTGACGCACGTGGAAAGTTTTCTTCTTCGTAGCAACTTTCATTTTTTATTTGTTTCAATTCAACAAGGACTGTTGATGTAATGCATTCAGTCCTTTTGAATCAATTAGCTGCATGCTTTTGTTAGAATCACTGATTTGTTTGGAACAAACAATAATTTTGTCGATCTTCGAAAAGCACAGATAACAAAACTTGTAAGATTGATTCAAAAGATATTTTGGTTGATCAAACCAAAAAATTAAGTTTGGTTTAATAAATTCCTTGGTTCACAATAAAGAATTTGTATCGATTAAAAATGAAGAAATAATTTATAGAATCAAACATGCACAATTCTTTTGCGTGTAAAGGAGGAGGTAAAAATCGAAGCTACTTCGTACGTTGGTCGATTGCTGTAGTTCTAAAGAAACGGAAAAACTTTGGTCTTTGGCCATGGATCCTTTGCACAAAAACGCGTAATCGAAAAATTGCTACACTATATGGCGATAAATTCATTTGAAAATATTTTTTGTGCTTAACAATGGGTCGAGACCGTAAGGCTGAAATTTATCACGCCACATCGCTTTGTCATGCTGTCCGACTTCGCTGCCGCTCAGTCGGACTTAAATTAGGGATAGCCCCTATGTTTCAGTATACCGGGCAAACGAGTGGATTACAGGTTTGATTGCACCCTTCGATAGCAAGATCAAAACCACCTCGTCCGTCTGTTTCTCAGCGAATCCTTGGACTCGACTATGCGACAAAGCCGCATCACACTACCTTCACCCTTAACGTCACTTTCTCATGAGCAATGCCATTGTTAGAAAGGTAAGTGGGAACAACTTATTTTTCCAGTTTAAACTACTTTAAAGCTTTCCCCCCGAATTTTTTCATTGCTTGTTATAAAATAGGCCATTTAGAACCATTTCCAAAAGAAATTAACCCTCTTTTCAAAAATGCCGCGAATCGGAACAATTACCGCGAGCGTGGCGTTAGTGATGAGAATTTGATACAGAGCTAAATGCGTTACTTAGTTTCCGCACCCACCCGAAAACGTTACCGTCTTTTTAATCTCATGTAAACCAAAACAAACAAAATGGGCCGGAAATGTGAAATTCATTCTTGTCGAAGTGCCCAAGGCGGGAGTTGTTCACATTCATTTCTTAAGTTACAACACGATGCCGATCGGCGAGTAAGCACATAATAGGATGTTAGTAATTGATTCGGTGTATAGAATCTAACTAGATGTATGCAATGGATTAGAATTTGTTGGTCCCCGGAACTGCTGGAGAAATTGGCGGCGTGCAGGTGCTACGAAAACTAGAGATACGTTCAGACCATTTTCAATCAGGCTTGTGATAGGGTCCAACGGCGTGACGCCACCGGTCAGATATGTCGCTTATGCCGCCGCCGATTAAAAATGCATCGGCGCACACCTCTAGCACGGACGCCAATATTCTTTCATACATACTTTCATGCTTTTTTGACCTGAGCTAAGGCATATGTCGACAGGTTACCATAATATTGTTAATAAACAAATACAAATACAAACAATTCAAATGCGAGCATTGACACTTGTCCGGGACGGTGCCGGACAAATGTAAATTCTCGCATTTGATTTGTATGAAAGAATATTGGTGTCCGTGCACGGAACTGAACCGACACTGAAGCGAATCGGATAGGTGTAAATAAACTTTTCAACCAAAGTTTGGTAAACTGAAACAATAAGTTGTGCTTAATAACACTCATAACAATGACTGTGCTGTAACAAGTGAGCTTATGCTGCGGAGCTAGCGTGATGCGGCTTGGCTGCATATCCGAAGCGGCGCAAAGCCGTTTAGGTTCCGTTGGATGAGGCGTTGAGCAACCCGTGATCCTCTCGTTTGCCCGGTTTACTCAAACATAGTGGCTATAGCTAGTTTAAAGCCGACTGAGCGGCAGCGAAGTAGAAAGCGATTTGGCGTAGCCAAATCCACATCGCTTTCTAGTGCACTGTCCGACTTCGCTACCGCTCAGTCGGCTTTTAACTAGCTATAGTACCTATGTTTGAGTAAATCGAGCAAACGAGAGGATCACAGTTTTAAACTCCGGCGACGGGTTGATCAACGCCTCGTCCACCGAACACTAGGCCACATCGCTTTCTGGTACACTGTGGCTTTAAACTACCCAAGTAACCACTAAGCTGTAAAAATGGCATCCATTTGGGCCTATAGCCGGGTATAGAACAAGGGTAACTGAGCTTATAGGTATTATATTGTACATGAGTGCTGTTCAAAAGCCACTTTTGGCGAAATATTCGGCTGATATACAGCTTGCTCCCACTTTTGCACCGCGCCTATGGAAGAATATCAAAACAGTTTCGGTAGAACCCACTGGTTGAAAAACAAAAACAAAATGAAAATGGAGGAAACGTTGTTTTCTTTCTTTCTATCCTTCATGATCTATCTGCCACATGTGTTTGACTTTTTTCAATACAGCGTTTGATCCAGGCTCGAACTTATGCTTCTAGAAGCTATGGGTACTAAATTGTTCCAGTGCACTTCCTGTTTGATCCATTTGGGCATTTGGTTATATGAATGATATTTGTCGTTCTTAAATCGAACGATTTTTGTTTTGATTAGAAGTTGATTTCACTCACTGACGAACAGAAGCTTTTGGGAATATTTTATTTTTCAAATTACCTCCCTTCCTACATTAAACTAAAATTTATTCATCGCAGTTTCCTATCATTTTATGGATCATTGATTTGGTTCCCTTTAATTTGTTTGTGACAAATCTCCGAAGCCGATAAGCTTTTTCTTGTGCTTACAAAGTGCGCCATATAATTTTTGTTTTGATTTGGACTTCATTGTTTTAGATTAATAGAAATGTCAACCATTAACGGCATCGCTGACTACATTTGCAAAGCTGATATACTTACAGCTTATAAACATTTTTGAAGCCCATATAAAGCTTATAAACATTGGACAGCTCTTATATAGTCAATATGCTGCTTACTTTAGTGCTTAGTGGTTTGCTGGGTAGCTTCAGCCCATATGTTTGAGCAAACCGGGCAAACGAGAGGATCACAGGTTTGCTTGTAATTTCAACGACGGGTTAATCAACAACTCGTCCAACGCAACCCCAGCGGTTTTGCGCCGCTTCGGATCCGTGGCCTCGGATATGCGGCCAAATTGCATCACACTAGCTCCGCAACATAAGCTTACTTGTTCAAGCAGTGTCATTGTTATGAGCGTTTTTAAGCACAACTTATTTTTCAGTTTACCAACTTTGGTTGAAAATTTTACATTAAATTTTCCTGACGGCGCCGGTGGTTGAGTGGTAAGCGAGACCGCCACTCATTCCAGTTAGTCTGTGTCAATCCCAGCCGAGGTCGTTGAGATTTTTCTGAGGTGAAAAAATCTGTGGCCACGTCTTCCTTCGGAAGGGAAGTAAAGCCGTTGGTCCCCGGTCCATGAGTTGATGGATCGATATCTTGTCCAGATAGTTGAGTCACCTCTCTAGCGTCGGTAAAGAAGAAGTAGATCCAACTTCTATACTTATTAACAAATATCCTCCTCCCGTGATACTTGTGGAGTGCGCAGTAGTATATACGGCCTCTAGCAAAAGCAAGTATCGGACTAATAATTCCTTCCCTTTCCCTCTGCGATCTACGTTCGGGCCTGGCCGGCGCCGGTATTGATCAATAGACACTTTAGGATTACCAGGAGTTGCACATTGAAAAATGTTTCGCTACTCCCAAGCATAATTATCTACTGATTCCCTGTGCAACTTCAGCTAGTCCAGATCGATAACGGAGTAGCAGCCAGGGGTGGTCGCACAAGCTCTCAAGCTGAAATTTCACATTAAATTTTCCACTCTCGGATTCGGTTTATTTAGGTTAAGATAACACCGTTTTGGCCAAAAAAACGCAATAAAATTGGACCTCGATCACTAAAGGCTCTATACTAGACGAATACCGCCCATTTTTATGAATATCTCACTAAGCTAGCATATTCTTAAACAAAAGAAGTGCCTAAAGTAAACAATTACCAAAGTATATCGCCCTGATTATTTTTATGGAGACATTCCGGAGCAGGTTCCCGTGGGTCCAAATTCATTTTTTTAATTGCCATAGGGTCCCGTAACAATAAATAAGACAATTTGAAGAGTTTTGATGCTCATATTGCTAGGAAATTATTAAAATTTACAAATCATACCCTAGTAATGGAACATCACGCCGGAAAATCCATTACCACCAATTACCAAGCACCAGATTACCAAGGATTACCAAGCACCAGATCCATTCATCCTGTTCAATTTTACAAATCAAAAAGTGGACGAGTGCCTGAATCCAACAAATCTAAAAGTTTCCAAATCTGATAAAGGAAGCCACAGCTATGAGCATTTCAATTTGTGGGTACCCGGGTACCCACGTTGGCCTGTTAAAGGTGTTTTTTCTGTTGGACACATAACAGTTAAACAAAGAAAATACAGTGTCGACAATTGAATTTTGAATCTAATTTGAGCAAGCGATATCGCAGAATCATTTAGATTTTTTGAGTTGCAAAGTCGCCTGCCGCATGAAAAACATGACCTGAAAAAGTTTTCACTGCTAGGTTCACGTAATAAAATTACAAATAAAAGACTTACTTCATATAAATTTGTATCGCCCTTTTCACAAATTTGGTTTTGATTTCATTGAACACAATAACCTGCTAGTAATCAGGTTTTGTAATTTTATTAAGCACGATAACCTGCTAGTAGAACTATAAACCAACAAATTTCAGTGGCAGAATAGCAGCAATTAGTCCTTTTCGAAAAAAATATGGATAAGGTAGAAAAAATTAATGGATTCTTGATTTTATGGCATTTTCGTTTTAGCATTGTGCACCACCAATGTAGTCGGTACTATATGTACTCGCATTTAGAATTTTCTTTTTTGCTTTTCACCGGTGTAGCAGCACGTAGAAACAGAAACGCTATTAGTAATTTGCATCCTAACCAACACTTTCAACAGTATGGGAATAATAACATCACAACTCACCTACCTAGATCGAGATTGCGAAATCAATCTAACGCGAATTTAGCACCAAATTCTTCCCTGTTAAAGCACATTGCTTTTTTACACTGGACAACACTCCACACTATTCAATGAAATGGATGTCAATATATATATACGTTATTCAAATTTAATTCACAACCAAACATGCCGACGGCAGCCATTTTGCCCATTGAAATATAATTTTCTCAACAAAAAAAATCTGCCATTAACCTGAAATTCTGGGAAACTATGCATTCGTGATGCAACGGGGCAAAAAATATTCCATTTATAATACTATATCCTTTATTTCGATACCTGAATTAGGCTGAAAACTCATTTGGCTGAATATGCTAACACCATTCCAAACACTTCATAATTATCCGTACACAAATATTATTCTAACGTACATAATTCAGCGTTATCTATAACACTATTCTTCTAAATCATTACGACTTTATGGTTAACAATACTTCATTAATCGATTTTACACAAAATCATCGAATAGCCAAATCATAAATTCATTGTTTTTTTATTGATACACATCACTTCCACTGCGTACTTCTTTGACAAAATGGCTAATTTTTTCATTTGTGAAGTGAAGCCCGCGCATTGAGTGGGCAGGGTGGCCAGATAGGATTCCATAATATCGGTAGGGTAACTAAAAGTTTATCGGTAGTTATCGGTAGGCAGGGTTGTTTCCCAAAAACGAAGTGTTAACATAGTAGATACAGAACACTAGATTAGGATTGTCGCTGGCATCAGTGGTAGGAACATCTTTGTTTGGATTCCGGGATATACCTGTCAAATGGGTCAAATAAAAAAAGCAAAAAAAATAATCCTCTATCGTCGTTTCATAGCGACTAATCATTTTTGTTTTTTTTTAGCCAGCAAAACAATGGCCATTCTTGGCTTATGTGTTTTCACTAATTGGAATGCACAAATTGTCTAAACTTGTACTGAATTTTGATAAATTTTCATTTCCTTGTGTGGTATATGCAAACTCTTTCATTTCATAACAATAACAGTCGAAAATTTACACCGAGAAAATTCGTTATATTGAATATATTGATTTCACACATATTTTTTTGCAATTTGTAGTAGCAGATAAAAATTACCTGTCAAGCATAGATATCATGTGAAGATTAATGAAATTATAATAGTATGCCACATAGAAATTTGTTACATAGCAGATATCACATCAATTCTCTGTTTGCCTCTCGTTTATTCTGTTGCAAATTTTATGCATTGGACGTTTTCGGTCTTGAATGCATAAAAATGACAGCGGAATAAACTAGACTGAATTGAAAAATAGGCAAACTCAATTTGAAGTTCAACTAGTTTTTGGTTAAAAGCAGGCCATATTTTTCTGCGTGTACCAAAAGCGCGGACCAAAGACTTTTACTAGAGAGACTTTCGATACTTTGACAGATATATACCGGAAGCAAAACAAACATGTTCCGAGGCGAAAACAATGGGAACACCAGCGACAATCCTAATCTAGTGTTCTGTATCTACTGTTGACATGGAATTGTTAAATACTGAAAACACAGATCTCAGACCAAATCCAACCCAAAAAATGAATGTTGAGTAGGATGTGTCCAAAATCAATAAAAATTGGTAGTTTTCGGTAGGTATTACAAAATATCGCTAGTTTTGCCTTGGTCATCTGTGAATCGGTAGTGAAGACCAAAATCGGTAGGACTACCGATAAATCGGTAGGTCTGGCCACCCTGAGTGGGATATATTCGTATACACGCCACCGAAAAACTACCTAAAATTGAGTACTTTTGACTCAATCTCGTGGTATCGTGCAGGAAGGTAAAATCGACATAGATTTTTCATTAGGGCTTAAATTGCAAATGTAAACAAACTGCGTTTTCGCTATTATGCCATTATGCGACTAAAATACTACAAAATTGAGTTGAAAATTAGTTAAAATAGTTCATAGATCGATTGATAATTAAAGAAAACAAAACGGCGAAACAATCATTTTCTTCGAGATTTCGACTTAGGCCCTTCTTCTCATATGGAATATAAAGGCTAAACTAACATTTTTTGACAGAGCAGGGGCGAATGGTTATTATTCACAAAATTATTCTGTAAACGGCGGTTCTATTATATAAATGATAATCAATATCTACTGTGATCATGTCTACTCGGTGGTTGTTGCACATAAACATTCGAATATGTCGATATTTTCATGAAATTTGAAGAAAAGATGCACGCGCCCTTTCATTTGCATTGGGTTTCTATGCGCCCAATTGCTGAGCCCCATTAAAAAATATTCTGTCAAGCTCGCCCATTTACCCAGCCCTACCCAGCAAGACAGAGTCAGTTTAGCCCATTTACCGCGCCCTTCTGAAAATTATATTCACGGTTTAGCCCTTTCGCAAATGGTGGTTGCTGAAGGGCGAAATCACGACTGGAATGCAAATTGGGCGTAAGCATTCTTTTAGTTTCTACCCACTAAAAACACATAGGAATCAAATTCTTTGTTATATTGTTATAAGGTTTAACCAAAGATGCTTTAAAAAAACATGGTAATAAAATAATTTATACCTACAATAAAAGTTACATTTAAAAAAGCATCGCCGAATATTGAAACTGATTTTTCTCCATTTGAGCACATTGCGACTTAGGCCCTAATGAAAAATCTGTGTCGAAAATAGGTAAACCGTGTTGAAGCTAGTTGCCATCTGAGTGCATATAAGGAGAGTGACGACACTGTCAAAATTGGAACAATTATTATTTGTCAGTGTCATTCCAAACGAGTCAAATTCATGTATTTTGACAGGTCGTTTGTTCGTTTGGAATATCACTGACGGATAATCATGACAGTTGTCTTCACTCTCCTTACATACACTCTGGTTGCCATTTAATACGGCAAAAATAATAACTCAACCTTGAGTTTAATTTACTTAAATTTAAGTTGAATTTACCTAATTTTGAGTATACCCCAAACAACTTAAAAGTACCTTACTGCACGGAAGACCTCGACTGAGTCGAATCTCTCGTTTTGTTTTTGACAACACTAATAAGTGCGAAAGCGACGCACAGCTCAAAAGTAATTTAAGTTAAAAGAACTTATTCTGTATAGGTTATTTACTGGTAGCGTGTACACGCTTACCAGCCGTAACCTAATTTTGGGTAGAAACCTACCCAAAACGGACTAAATTGCATCTCCTCAATTTTGGGTAACACGTCATGATTTAAAATTTGAGTACCAAACGGCGATCTCAAATTTTGGGTAGTGTAGTTACTACTAAAAGTTTGAGTACTCAGTATATAAATCAAAATTTGGGTACTGAACTGCCAACTCAGACTGTACCCACTGAGACGTCCAAAAAATTGTTTCAAAATCGTTCAACACGGGTCCAACGATGGACGTTTGTTGAACGGTTATTTGGACGATGTCCAAATTGGTCCAACGAACGTCCTTCATTGGACGTTTTTGAAACCAACCGTTCTTAGAGGGTAGGTACTGAAAACAACCTAAAATTTAGGCACTAAAGGGATAACCTAAAATTTAGGTAAAGACAATGCAAAATTTGAGTAACACACACATAACCCAAAATTTAGGTACTGGGCAGATAATCCATAACTGAGGTACTAAACAGGTAACCCAAATTTAGAGTAACCCAAAATTTTTGGATAACCAAAAATTTTGGGTACTACATGAATAACCAAAAATTTCAGTAATGAAACTCAAGAGCATTTTATACCAAATTGAATTACCAGGCAAGTTTTCTAATTCTTCAAATTATGATAAAAGTGCATGTTTACATCGAATCGCTGAGAGCGCGCTGATTTTTCATATAATGAATAATCAATTTACCGTACACATTGTGTATTACACAATGAGTGATTTTAGCAATTTTATCACACATTCTATGAATGTGAACTATGCCCAAACAACCACATGCATTGTATTGAAGCATTATTTTAACATCGATAATGTTCATTTGCTCAAAAAATGTTTCAAGACATTGCCTCTTATGAGCAATGTAACAGGCATTATACATACCTTTAGAGCAACGGTTTAGTGTTTGATCGCATTGCATTTACAAATGCTTTGACGCTCTACTGCGCTACACTTGAAAAGCATATAATGCTTGAACTAAAAGTTATGAAACATTAAAATAATTTGACGTTTATGAAGAAAATGTTCTAATCAAAAAATATCAACCTGAAACAACATGGAGAGTAGTGTGGCAAACGGGCAATTTTCTACGAATGGGGCAAAAATATCGGATCACTGCACTGCCTATAGCTTTTGACCAATCCTATTTCTGCTGAGGAATACATGAAATTAAACAACACGAGTATGCATTCCTATAATTTGCAACTCAGATGAAGCATATCATAGAGAAACCACTGAATGCTCATAATTTCATCTGCACAATTTGATGTCAATATTAACTATGTTTCGGAATCTCTACTAAAAACTGATCTCTGCTTCGTTTGTTGATGTTTATATTTCGCGATCCGAGAGCCGCACGATAAATACTAATCTACTCAAAAAATGACAAATGTTTGCACCTCTCCTTCTATACCGACGTGTCATTGCATTAACAAAGGCTATATAATGTAAAACGTTATTCATATATTGCAAATATCATTCCGTCGGCAACTATCCTCCACAGATAAGAGTGCTAACGGCCTACCTCGTATGAAGCTGATGTCAGATGATCATGGTTCGGATCCCATAAAATTAATTTAAAAAATCTGAAGGAATTGGAATTTTGTGGTGATGTTTATGTTGTATCTGACTAATAAGAAGAAGTGGAAAATGGGAAAACGTTCATTTTTCCATTTTAATTATTTTCATTTTGGCATTATATCAGCTTTTTGTTGTGTTATATAACATCGATCTGTCAAAACGAAACAAACATTATTGCAGCATCTAGTTATGCTTTTAACAGACTAAAGCTTTATAAGAGCGTTACTAATGTAAAAAAAATGCTTTCTTTGACAGCTCTTACATCAGTCGCTTAATCGCCCTTTTCCACTTTATGAAAGCATTGGTGTTGCATTTACAGCAATGAAGCATTTTATCGCATTCTGCGAACGACTCATTTAAGACTGTTAACTTTACATCATTTGAAGCGTCGTGGTTACTTGGGTGTGATAGTTCAATTTGGTTAAAAAGAACAATACCGAAACAACAGTGATTATATCCATTTGTGACCGTGAAAGAAGCAGCTTAAAAGACAACGTTTGATCCTGCACAAGTGTACAACTAAAATTTCCTGAGAAGTTTGCTGAAATAATAGAATAAGATGTCTCACAAAGGCATTTAGCAGAAAGAAAATTTTGATGTTCGATTAAAATAAGTGTTTGTATTTTTGGATATTTTCGGTAGTACAAGATATTTCCAGATTATTCCTTCTCTGTGTATCAACTAAGGATTTTGTTAAGTCATGCTGCTGCCGCGACTTGGTCCGCTTGCGTTGTGAAGTCGCTCGGCTTCTTCAACCGTTTCAAAAATCTTAACTATGTTATTAACTGCTTTTTGTAGACTAGTTTTTTCTAATAAATATATCTGTATATCAAAAAATTCTTTTAAATTCGCCAACAGTGCTGGCACTTTTATATTAAAAGCAGAAAAGCTTTTAAATAAAACGTCCAATGCTTTTACAGCATCATTTCCACAGCAAATGTTTTCAAATCCATGGACAACGTAGTACGAACCCCTTTTTTTGCTTCGCCGAAACACGCAATGTGCGAAGGGAACAAACCCGCACTCAAGTGGTTAGGTTGGGCAGTCGGCTGAAAAGATAAAATAAAACATAGTAAATTATATTTTTTATGATTAAATACGACTATGTTTATAAGAATTATCGATATAGTCTTACGGAGGCACCTTCCGCTGCTAGCACAGGTAGGATTTTGTGAAACTTTTACCCACATTAAACCGGCAAGTTGCTAGTAAGTTACGGGGAGTAGCCAAGAACGAAGTTTCAATGGCCTACCGTTCGCGATCTGTATTTAAAGTCGCATCGTCGATTTTGATACTGGGTTCATATCACACGTCCATAAGCCTATGGTTTATATCTGAGTGCATATAAGGAGAGTGACGACACTGTCAAAATTGGAACAATTATTATTTGTCAGTGTCATTCCAAACGAGTCAAATTCATGTATTTTGACAGGTCGTTTGTTCGTTTGGAATATCACTGACGGATAATCATGACAGTTGTCTTCACTCTCCTTACATACACTCTGGTTTATATAAGTACACGTTACATATCACAAACCTAACAATACGTGGTTGAAAATAATAAACAAAGGAAACATTAAATGAGATTGTTTTTCACTAGGAAACTTCACTAGAATTCGTGAGAAGGATCGTCGAGAACCAAATAAGTCTGATATTTGCTGACCTGCGCACTCTTTTAAAATAACTCAGAAAATAAATATTGTAATTACTCAGAGACTGATTAGTGAAATTCCTGACCTCGCATCCTAATATCAGTCTGAGTTCCATCTCAGCTTCTCGCGGTCACTCTGTTTCCGGCTAGAGTTGTATTAAACAAGTTGTAGTCACTAGTAACAATACGCTCGAGCGAGATTACTAGGTTCGACCAGTAAACAATAACGCATTGCTTCCTGTAGTAGTTATAGAAATTATAACTACTACTATAGCACTACTGTCTCCATGCATTCACTGTTTGAACCACGTGGTCTCGTCCTAGCATATTGTTACCCCGGGGTAATAGTTGTCAAACAAAATGAATTGTATATGCTAGAAGAACGACACTAAGTCTGACTAGTGCTTACAACGGAGTGCTTCATCTAGTAGTTATTATCTCTTTTGATATGTCTAAAAAACATCGAAATTATTGGACAATAAACACCTTTATCCAGCGAATTAGTGGTGCTGCTTGAATTTCCAATACACTCATTGATTCATCCTCCTTCGTCCGCTTACATCCTCGTACGACCATTTCTCGTAAAACAACCAGTGCTCCGCGAATATATTCTGTAATGAAAATTCAGGGTCAATTCTTCATCGAAACATCCTACTATATATTTTTGTGGGCTAATAGGACTACAGCGTATTACTAAGTGGATCCGCGAGGCAAGCTTAGCTTAGTTTAGCTTAGGTAGACAACTAAGTGGATCCGTGAGGCAAATTTCGCTAAACTTCGACTGTCTGCCAAGTAGACACCGAAATGAGTCAAGCCAAAAAGACACTAAAAGCTCCGGCTCCAGTGACAACCGATTCTAATTATAATCGATTGTCTCTGGAGCCAACATACTAACTAGAACCGGCCAGAATTCAGCTCACTTTTTGTCTGAACTTTACTGTTTGTTTGCAAGGTCTGAACTTCTATGTTTGTTTGCAAGGTTTACTAAGTTTATTACAGTAACATCATCAAAAAAAATTCCACTTCAAAAAAAAATGTCTGGGAAATGGTTATAACTGTGGAATGAACTTATGAGCATTGGTTAATTCTGGATATGGTTTTCTGGAGAAAAGTTCTTTCTGGGGAAAACACTTCGGTATTTTAGTTTCTGTGGAATGGGTCAGCCATTCTTTTTTTTAATTCGGATATATATTAATTAATAATAAATTAATTTTTTTAATTTTAATTAATTAATATATTATTTTTTTAATTCGGATATATATATTAATTATATGGATTTAATCTAGAACTTATGTGACATTCCGGGGAAAAGTAAATGAACTTCACTTGACATATACAAGCAGTCGACGCTGATTTTAATTAGATTGACAACAAATTTTCTATGTGTGAAACATGTAACATTTACGAGAAAAGTATTATGGAAATTATTTATATGTTTTTGCATATGATTGATAAGTGATAATTTTTTTGAGTGTATGGTTCGATGGGGTCTGGGTCAATTGGCATAAAATCATTTGGCATAAGGTCATTTAGCATAACGGGCATTTGGCATAATGGTCATTTGGCATAATTTTGCGAATTGATCACACTAAAGGTCATTTGGCATAACGGACATTTGGCATATCGGACATTTGGCATAATTTTGAGAAGTCATCACATTGAAGGTCTTTTGCCATTTTTTTTAACTACATGGAAACACATAATTTAAGACTGTGCGAGAAGTCAGGTAATTCGGCATAATCTTTCTCCGTGCTTCTGCTGAAGATCTTTCCGTATAAATAGCTTTATGTCAAGGAAAAAGTAATTTAGCATAACAATCGTTTGGCATAGGTATATGTAGTGATAAAGTTATTAATTACCGGGATGTTTTTGGAGTATATACTTTCCTGTATGTATTACGTATTTTGATTGTATGTTGCCAATAACTTTCATCGTTCGAGGGAAAGTTAGTTATGCAGTTGTAAGTAGCTGGCATGTAGCTCAAATGCATAACGGCAACTACCTAAATATTTAAATGACTGAATGAGTATGTTTATCAATAGTACTAAAATTTAACTTGATCCAAAATAATTAGATTATTCTTCTTTACCAATTAATAAAAAAACATTTACGCCTAATGTGGCTACGCCACATCGCTTCAAGTCGCGTGCTGTCCGACATTGCTGTCACTCCGTTGGACTTAAACTAATTTATAGCCCCTATTTTCGAGTAATCCGTGCAAACAAGTATATCACAGGTTTGCTTGCGAGGGGCCGCCCTTGGCCTGGCCATTATCCTGGAGATAAAATAAATTATACCAAATGACCTTCAGAGTGATCAATTCTCAAAATTATGCCAAATGACCTTCAGTGTGATCAATTCTCAAAATTATGCCGTATGACCATTATGCCAAATGACCGTTATGCCAAATATCCGTTATGCCAAATATCCGTTATGCCAAATGACCTTCAGTATGATCATTTCTCAAAATTATGCCAAATGACCATTATGCCAAATAACCGTTATGCCAAATGGCCCGCTCCCGTTCGATGCATTAATTATCACATTTGATGTAGTTTGCAATCGGCCTTGCATATTCCACTCATTTGTTCAATCATCATTTTGCATAATTTAGAATTGAGAAAATCGATTGAAAAATGACAGCGTAGCTAATTTTTCAGCGCAAAAAATCTCAAAAATTGCTTGTGTTGCATTTAATGAGACCTACAACCTATACTAGGTCACTTAAAAAGTACAAATTTCTACAGTACAGTGTAATTTTTACTGTCCAACAAATAGGGGAGCTGACCCAATAGTGGATGAACTATGCCAACGCCTAAGCAATTTTAAGAGTAAACTAACCCAAACTTACTTATATATGCTCTGTAATTGTATTTATATGAAAGATTGTTCAATTCTACAACTAAAAAATTCGTACATGTGAGTTAAGCTTCTATTTTTCGCAAAATGATTAAAAAAAGGAAACGCTCCGTAGGACCCAATAGTTGTGATAGTGTTTCTATAGTTGTAAGGCTATGTTCTTATAGTTGTAAATCCATGTTCCTATAGTTGTACTATCTGTTTTCGTTCAACCACATGGGTTATTTCGATATTGGGATATTATGACGCAGAGGTATTGCATCATAAAATCCGGAATTAGATGACGCACTCACAGTTTCGGATATTATGACGCATGGGCACTGCGTCATACCGTCCCATGTCATAAGGTCCCAAAACAGGACGCGTCATAACGTCTGGGACATTGTGACGCACAAGTGGTGCGTTATAAAGTCCGGGAACTTATGACACACACGGGAACTTATGACGCAGCCTGGTGCGTCATATTGTCTCAGATATTATGACGCGTCCTTCTTTGCGACCTTATGACTTGGGACGCTATGACGCAGTACCTGTGCGTCAAAAATTCGAAACAATGAGTGGGTCATATTATCTCGGACTTTATGACGCAATTCGTCTGCGTCATAACATCCTAGTATTCGCGTGCGTCATAAGACCCCGGACATTATGACGCAAGACTACTTTCGGACGTTGTGGCACTAGAATGATTGCGGACTTTATGACGTATATTTATTTTCGGACCTTATCACGCACCATCGTGCGTCACCATGTTCCGGACGTTACGACGCACATTATTTTGGGGCGATATGACCTGGAACATTATTACGCAGTTCCTTTGATTCACAATATCCGAACCTATAAGGGCTGATTTCTTTATCCTCGCTTAACGTTTAAGCCAGGTTTAAACGTACTGGTGAACCTGGCTTAAAAGTTAAGCGAGGGTGAAGAAATCGGCCCTAAGTGCGTCACAGTGTCCAGGATATCGACTGCGACATAAAATGCGAAATCGAATGTGCCTTATAACGTCCGGGACATTATGACGCACATCCGTTTTCGGATGTTATGACGCAGCCTGATGCGTCATAATGTCCCGGACTTTATGACGCACCATCCTTCGGATGTTATGACACGGTGCCCTGCAGCTTATAGCTTAGGGCAGCGGCTCTCAACTTTTGTCGTGCTACGGACCCTTTAGAAAACACCCTGGGTTGTTGTGGTCCCCCACAGTTAACCATCGATTTTGTATGCTATCAATATATTATTTTCAGTCTGTTAGAAAACAAGACTTGAAATTTCTACATCCACTCGGAAAAAAATTTCTTCGACGACCCTCAGCAACGACTTCATGGCCCCTAGGGATCCGTGGACCCCAGGTTGAGAATCACTGGTTTAGGGGATCTCGGTCCATCCGTTTGCAAAATCGGACGAAGTGGCAACTGTCTGCCAAGTAAACAGCGGTCCTCGGGAGGACTAAATTTTGCGCCTGTTTGTCTCGAAGTGTGTAACGTCAAGTCCTTTATTTTGTCTAGTCCAAAGTATCCTGCTCCTAACAATGTTTAACTGCATCTAATTTTGACGTTCAGTTGACGTGTTGTACCGGTGACGGAAGCCTGACGTACCGTGTAAATCTCACTTTAATCTTGTATCCTGCAACTAAAAATAGGCTTATGTCAAAAGAAATTGTACGTAAATTTTCACAATCGATTCTTAACGCACAGGGCAAATGCAAAACGTGTACATGGCCGTAATACGGTAATACTCATAACAGTTCTACCAGGGGGACTCGCCACTTTCAAGAACCAGAATGACAGTTCGAGTGAGTTAAGAGATAAACCCACCTAAAGTCTGACCATCTGTTATATGTGATAATCCATTGATCTCCTCCCCCCATGAACCAAACGCCGTGCCAAAGACCACACGAATATTCGACCAACTGAACCAACATGTCAACCTCCATCATATCCGAAGCCCAGGGTTCCTAAAGCTCTTCGGTAATGGATATTATAAGCGGCAGTGCTTTCATACAATGAATTTTCACCTGGTCTAACTTGGTCTGAATCACTCGGTCGGTACCAGGTAGATAGATGCAACGCGAGTTCTTTTGATATTTCAAATTTCTCTGATTTAGCCCATACACCACCGTCGTGACCGGTGATAGCGCTTTCGATACACACCATCAAGTGTCGACATAAACATGCCAGCTCGTTTTTTCTTCTAGGTGAAATTTAGAACGAAAATTTGAAACCCTAACGTCGCTAGGAATTTGTTTAAATTAATAGTTAAGAGAGGAAAGAACTGGAACTTTACCCAGTTAGTCCTGCCGGAATCCCGGCTACAGCGGGATCGAATCTAATTAGAACCGATTGTCACTAGAGCCGGATTCAGCCTGGTGCCATCATACATCCACTTTCAGCATGTACGGTCCCATTTCAATCGCATATGTTAATGCACCTCGTGTGTCATTGAAAAGGAACAGCGAAGCAGTCCCCAATAAATCCAGCCGAAATTCTGGCTGGCTCCAGCAACCCGCGAATGGTACGAATATCGATAGTCACTGGAACCGGAATTTTAGCTAGAGCCAGCCAGAATTCCGCCTGGCCTTACTGAGGAGTGCTTCGTTTTAGTTGTTAAATGGCACAATTACATGAAATAAATAGGTAAAATCGTACCTGTAAGTTGTTTTTGTGTCCCTTCGTCAATTAATTTGTATAGATCTTCCATATTCTATTTTGGTTTCTTCGATATTTGTTTAGGCGATATTTCCTCGTTTCCAGTCGAATCGCAGCAGCTGAAAATGATATAAAAAATCATCATTGATTATAAAAATTAGTCTATATAAATTTTTACTTACCATTTATTTTTAATGAAGCCAAATCGTAGATTTTCTCTGCAATGCCAACGATTTGGACTTTCGCTTGCCTTTTGCTTTTCTACAATGGCGTCCTTACAAGATAAAATTATATTACCTATTTTTGAGTTGAAATATAAAATACGGACAACTTATTATTTGGGTTACTGGTACCGATTTATTACTACCCACCAATAACACAAAAAAAGTAATGTGTAGGATACTCAAAATTTGGGTAGCCGCTCTTTTCGTTTTTCTACCTAATTTTGAGTAGTCGGAATACGAACTTTACAATAGGCATTTTGTACCCAAAAAATAGGTAACTTTGGTTTTCAGTGTGGATTCCAAATCAAATGCAACCCAGTTAAACTCATTCCGTAACCGGTTCGGATTTCTGAATGGAGTCATTATGGATTCCAAATGAAATGCAACAACCGATTCTGACTCAGAATCGGTTGTTGCATTTGATTTGGAATCCATAATGACTCCATTCAGGATTCCGAATCAAATTCCGAATGGTTTGACCGGGAACAAGCGATTCCGACTCAGAATCGGTTGTTGCATTTGATTTGGAATCCATGCTGACTCCATTCTGGATTCCGATTCAAATTCCGAATGGTTTGACCGGGCTTCTTTACTGAGTTGCCAAAATATATACAGAACACTAGATTAGGATTGTCGCTGGCATCAGTGGTAGGAACATCATTGTTTGGATTCAGGATATACCTGTCAAATGGGCCAAATAAAAAAAGGAAAAAAATAATCCTCTATCGTCGTTTCATAGCGACTAATCATTTTTGTTTCTTTTAGCCAGCAAAACAATGGCCATTCTTGGCTAATGTGTTTTCACTAATTAGAATGCACAAATTGTCTAAACTTGTACTGAATTTTGATAAATTTTCATTTCCTTGTGCGGTATATACAAACTCTTTCGTTTCATAACAATAACAGTCGAAAATTTACACCGAGAAAATTCGTTATATTGAATATATTGATTTCACATATATTTTTTTCAATTTGTAGTAGCAGTTAAAAATTGCCTGTCACGCATAGATATCATGTGAAAATTAGTGAAATTATAATAACATAGAAATTTGTTACATAGCAGATATCACATTATATTTTTCTGTTTGCCTCTCGTTTATTCTGTTGCAGATTTTATGCATTGGACGTTTTCGGTCTTGAATGCAATCACAGCAGAAAAAACGAGACTGAAATGAAATATAGGCAAACTCAATTTGAAGTTCAACTAAACGGTTTGTGGTTAAAAGCAGGCCATATTTTTCTGCGGGTACCAAAAGCGCGGACCAAAGACTTTTACTAGAGAATCGAAAGTCTCTCTAGTAAAAGTCTCTCTAGTAAAAGTCTTTGACAGATATATACCGGAAGCAAAACAAACATGTTCCGAGGTGAAAACAATGGGAACACCAGCGACAATCCTACCCACTGAGAAGTCCAAAAAATTGTTTCAAAATCGTTCAACACGGGTCCAACGATGGACGTTCGTTGAACGGTTATTTGGACGTTGTCCAAATTGGTCCAACGAACGTCCTTCATTGGACAATTTTGAAACCAACCGTTCTTAGAGGGTAATCTAATGTTCTGTATCTACACTCAAAAAATAAATCACTTTGATTTCATGTGAATATTCACGTGAATGAATAGTTACCATCTTTCAACATACATTACATGATTCCTGACATTTGACAATCTCGTAGAAGCTATTTGATTCACATATAACCTTTAAGTGATACGACATTGGCCGTTGAAACTCAGTTCACGTGAATTTCCTGTGTGAAAAAAGACGATGGCGGAAATTTCATTAAATAAAGTATCGCAAATCTGTTGAGTTTTTGTTATAAGTATTGCTTAAGCATTGTATGACTGGCGAAGTGCATGTTGATTTCTTTAATTTCGAAAAAATCCCTAGCCGAAATAAGCACGACGACATAAGGTAAACCAAACTCGTCATTTTTATCCGAGGAATACGTACCAAATACAATAAATTTCGCATAACAAATCGGACAAATGAGCAACTTATAAAATTCTTTGCTCTGTTATTTGTTCCCTCAGTGTCATTGTTTTTTAATCAATTTTAGTCCTTTTCAAAAATGAGCACTAGCTTTCGAACCGCTAATGTGATTGTCATTGCGAAGCAACGTTGGAGTTTAGGATCATCAGAGTGTAAAAAGGAAACCAAGACCACTGAGAACTGACATACAAGTAAAGTTTTCAACTTGTGTAAATTAAACTGACGCTTTGAAATGACAACAGCAAGTAGCAACTTGCCACTGGTCGACCAGTTACCTGGATCCTGGTCCGATACTTCCGAATCCCCGTCAATCCGGCCAGCTGAGGTGGTCGTACTTTCGACGAATTTTTCTGCTTCTATAAGGTGCTGAAAAAATACAAAATGTGTATAAAAAATCATAAAAATATATATTAATATTAAAAAACTTACCTGCTTTATTCAAAAGGACGCGGAGGCAAACGAAGCACAACACTTTTTGCGTTGCGAACAAAATGGCCGAAACAGAGCCCACACTGTACGAATACTACCACATACTTGGCGCAGGCGAAAATTAAACGTCATAAAGTCAATCGGGCCAATCGAGTAGATCGAGCACTGCTAAAATCGAGCATTCGAGTAAGATTTGATTCCGCATTCCGTTTAAAAGGTAATGTGGGTCGGCGCTTCGATCGGCCAGCAATCGCTATACGGGACTTGTATGCAAACTTGGATACAATGGTGACTTACGCATGCAAAGCTGTATGCGATGGTGATTTTCAACGTATTTTCATTTAAATGTTTACACAGGTTTTTTGGGAATGTATGTTCCAGCTTATATGTCTGTTCTCTGTGCCAAGACAGTGACCACTCTAATACAAGAATCGATGGATATTTATCTAAATCTCGGTCAACAGCTAGATTTGTATCATTGTATCCGGATTACACAGAACGAAGCAGGAATATGATTCGGGCGATCGTCCAACTTTACGAAGGTCCATCATACAGGGTGAGATTTTTACTATCACTTATTGCTGCATTCTTTAAAACTACATACTTCTTTTCCACAATTTTATAAATAGGAAATTTCCCTGGTTCACCTTATTCCCCGGGGAAGAGGAATAGCTAAAGTATGATATGGTTCACACGTCATTTAAGTTTTTGTCCCTATTATCCTTTGCATGGAGAAGGTAGTGTGTGCCTATTCGATCTAGTACACGCCAGTGGATCTAACCTACTAAGGCTTCCTGGTAGGGTGCCGAAGTCGGTCCGGCGATTTCGGGTGGAGCGTTGCGTCCAGTTGTCTGGCACCTCGACGACCCGCAACTGGCGATCACCATAATACAACGTCTTGATATTGAAGATCCATGATTCATTGCACAGAAAGGTAAAAAAGTAAGTGTATATATTTCTGTGAGTAATTAATTTAAATAAAATTACAGCTGGCTGGGAATGCATTGTATCCGCAACAATAATCTGTTTGACGGTGATGTTTGTGATGAGAACATTGTCATATTTCTACAGCGGCAAAAATCAGTCAATTTATTCGTAGATACTGTAGAGAATATTATTACACTCGGTAAGATTAATTGTCAAAAATGTATAATGAAAAATTAAAAGGAAATTATATACTTCATTTATAAGCATTAACATGGTTATAATTCCACAGTTTACTATCTATACATGATTCAAATCAAGAGTAAATTTAAAGATTTAAATAAATCGCAATATGTATTACGTATTTTGATTGTATGTTGCCAATAACTTTCATCGTTCGAGGGAAAGTTAGTTATGCAGTTGTAAGTAGCTGGCATGTAGCTCAAATGCATAACGGCAACTACCTAAATATTTAAATGACTGAATGAGTATGTTTATCAATAGTACTAAAATTTAACTTGATCCAAAATAATTAGATTATTCTTCTTTACCAATTAATAAAAAACATTTACGCCTAATGTGGCTACGCCACATCGCTTCAAGTCGCGTGCTGTCCGACATTGCTGTCACTCCGTTGGACTTAAACTAATTTATAGCCCCTATTTTCGAGTAATCCGTGCAAACAAGTATATCACAGGTTTGCTTGCGAGGGGCCGCCCTTGGCCTCGGTTATGCGGCAAAGCCGCATAGCACTGTCTTCGCCCCAAGTGCTAGAGCAGTGTAACAACCGCTTAAAAACTTGGCGAAATCCACAAATGAAAAAATACACAATTCGAAAGAACAGCTCATGATATAAAGAAAGATAATAAGGATAATTTTAATTATTGAAACGCTGTATGGAAAACGAAAACTCACTGGCGATCTTAGAAATAATGGCCAAAACAAAACATACGTCTGGTGGATCGCAGTTCTCACTATACTATACTAAAGCGTAAGTCATAGCAAAGAATCCATAATTGTAAAAATGAACATTTACAAAAATGAAACTCAAAAGAACTGCTCATGTTTAAAAGAAGGCAAAATCAATTATAAAATGTATTCACTCGATATATAATCAATATCAGGTAATGGATAACAATACATTATTATTATTCCTTAGTGCAGCTTTAACCTTATGGGTCTGTTATGCCAAATGACGTTCAGTGAGATCACTAGGCAAAATTATGCCAAACGTACGTTGTGCTAATTGTCCGTTATGCCAAATGACCCTCACTTTACGCAAAATTAGAAATTATTCCAAATGACCATTATCCTGGAGATAAAATAAATTATACCAAATGACCTTCAGAGTGATCAATTCTCAAAATTATGCCAAATGACCTTCAGTGTGATCAATTCTCAAAATTATGCCGTATGACCATTATGCCAAATGACCGTTATGCCAAATATCCGTTATGCCAAATATCCGTTATGCCAAATGACCTTCAGTATGATCATTTCTCAAAATTATGCCAAATGACCATTATGCCAAATAACCGTTATGCCAAACGGCCCGCTCCCGTTCGATGCATTAATTATCACATTTGATGTAGTTTGCAATCGGCCTTGCATATTCCACTCATTTGTTCAATCATCATTTTGCATAATTTAGAATTGAGAAAATCGATTGAAAAATGACAGCGTAGCTAATTTTTCAGCGCAAAAAATCTCAAAAATTGCTTGTGTTGCATTTAATGAGACCTACAACCTATACTAGGTCACTTAAAAAGTACAAATTTCTACAGTACAGTGTAATTTTTACTGTCCAACAAATAGGGGAGCTGACCCAATAGTGGATGAACTATGCCAACGCCTAAGCAATTTTAAGAGTAAACTAACCCAAACTTACTTATATATGCTCTGTAATTGTATTTATATGAAAGATTGTTCAATTCTACAACTAAAAAATTCGTACATGTGAGTTAAGCTTCTATTTTTCGCAAAATGATTAAAAAAAGGAAACGCTCCGTAGGACCCAATAGTTGTGATAGTGTTTCTATAGTTGTAAGGCTATGTTCTTATAGTTGTAAATCCATGTTCCTATAGTTGTACTATCTGTTTTCGTTCAACCACATGGGTTATTTCGATATTGGGATATTATGACGCAGAGGTATTGCATCATAAAATCGGGAATTAGATGACGCACTCACAGTTTCGGATATTATGACGCATGGGCACTGCGTCATACCGTCCCATGTCATAAGGTCCCAAAACAGGACGCGTCATAACGTCTGGGACATTGTGACGCACAAGTGGTGCGTTATAAAGTCCGGGAACTTATGACACACACGGGAACTTATGACGCAGCCTGGTGCGTCATATTGTCTCAGATATTATGACGCGTCCTTCTTTGGGACCTTATGACTTGGGACGCTATGACGCAGTACCTGTGCGTCAAAAATTCGAAACAATGAGTGGGTCATATTATCTCGGACTTTATGACGCAATTCGTCTGCGTCATAACATCCTAGTATTCGCGTGCGTCATAAGACCCCGGACATTATGACGCAAGACTACTTTCGGACGTTGTGGCACTAGAATGATTGCGGACTTTATGACGTATATTTATTTTCGGACCTTATCACGCACCATCGTGCGTCACCATGTTCCGGACGTTACGACGCACATTATTTTGGGGCGATATGACCTGGAACATTATTACGCAGTTCCTTTGATTCACAATATCCGAACCTATAAGGGCTGATTTCTTTATCCTCGCTTAACGTTTAAGCCAGGTTTAAACGTACTGGTGAACCTGGCTTAAAAGTTAAGCGAGGGTGAAGAAATCGGCCCTAAGTGCGTCACAGTGTCCAGGATATCGACTGCGACATAAAATGCGAAATCGAATGTGCCTTATAACGTCCGGGACATTATGACGCACATCCGTTTTCGGATGTTATGACGCAGCCTGATGCGTCATAATGTCCCGGACTTTATGACGCACCATCCTTCGGATGTTATGACACGGTGCCCTGCAGCTTATAGCTTAGGGCAGCGGCTCTCAACTTTTGTCGTGCTACGGACCCTTTAGAAAACACCCTGGGTTGTTGTGGTCCCCCACAGTTAACCATCGATTTTGTATGCTATCAATATATTATTTTCAGTCTGTTAGAAAACAAGACTTGAAATTTCTACATCCACTCGGAAAAAAATTTCTTCGACGACCCTCAGCAACGACTTCATGGCCCCTAGGGATCCGTGGACCCCAGGTTGAGAATCACTGGTTTAGGGGATCTCGGTCCATCCGTTTGCAAAATCGGACGAAGTGGCAACTGTCTGCCAAGTAAACAGCGGTCCTCGGGAGGACTAAATTTTGCGCCTGTTTGTCTCGAAGTGTGTAACGTCAAGTCCTTTATTTTGTCTAGTCCAAAGTATCCTGCTCCTAACAATGTTTAACTGCATCTAATTTTGACGTTCAGTTGACGTGTTGTACCGGTGACGGAAGCCTGACGTACCGTGTAAATCTCACTTTAATCTTGTATCCTGCAACTAAAAATAGGCTTATGTCAAAAGAAATTGTACGTAAATTTTCACAATCGATTCTTAACGCACAGGGCAAATGCAAAACGTTTACATGGCCGTAATACGGTAATACTCATAACAGTTCTACCAGGGGGACTCGCCACTTTCAAGAACCAGAATGACAGTTCGAGTGAGTTAAGAGATAAACCCACCTAAAGTCTGACCATCTGTTATATGTGATAATCCATTGATCTCCTCCCCCCATGAACCAAACGCCGTGCCAAAGACCACACGAATATTCGACCAACTGAACCAACATGTCAACCTCCATCATATCCGAAGTCCAGGGTTCCTAAAGCTCTTCGGTAATGGATATTATAAGCGGCAGTGCTTTCATACAATGAATTTTCACCTGGTCTAACTTGGTCTGAATCACTCGGTCGGTACCAGGTAGATAGATGCAACGCGAGTTCTTTTGATATTTCAAATTTCTCTGATTTAGCCCATACACCACCGTCGTGACCGGTGATAGCGCTTTCGATACACACCATCAAGTGTCGACATAAACATGCCAGCTCGTTTTTTCTTCTAGGTGAAATTTAGAACGAAAATTTGAAACCCTAACGTCGCTAGGAATTTGTTTAAATTAATAGTTAAGAGAGGAAAGAACTGGAACTTTACCCAGTTAGTCCTGCCGGAATCCCGGCTACAGCGGGATCGAATCTAATTAGAACCGATTGTCACTAGAGCCGGATTCAGCCTGGTGCCATCATACATCCACTTTCAGCATGTACGGTCCCATTTCAATCGCATATGTTAATGCACCTCGTGTGTCATTGAAAAGGAACAGCGAAGCAGTCCCCAATAAATCCAGCCGAAATTCTGGCTGGCTCCAGCAACCCGCGAATGGTACGAATATCGATAGTCACTGGAACCGGAATTTTAGCTAGAGCCAGCCAGAATTCCGCCTGGCCTTACTGAGGAGTGCTTCGTTTTAGTTGTTAAATGGCACAATTACATGAAATAAATAGGTAAAATCGTACCTGTAAGTTGTTTTTGTGTCCCTTCGTCAATTAATTTGTATAGATCTTCCATATTCTATTTTGGTTTCTTCGATATTTGTTTAGGCGATATTTCCTCGTTTCCAGTCGAATCGCAGCAGCTGAAAATGATATAAAAAATCATCATTGATTATAAAAATTAGTCTATATAAATTTTTACTTACCATTTATTTTTAATGAAGCCAAATCGTAGATTTTCTCTGCAATGCCAACGATTTGGACTTTCGCTTGCCTTTTGCTTTTCTACAATGGCGTCCTTACAAGATAAAATTATATTACCTATTTTTGAGTTGAAATATAAAATACGGACAACTTATTATTTGGGTTACTGGTACCGATTTATTACTACCCACCAATAACACAAAAAAAGTAATGTGTAGGATACTCAAAATTTGGGTAGCCGCTCTTTTCGTTTTTCTACCTAATTTTGAGTAGTCGGAATACGAACTTTACAATAGGCATTTTGTACCCAAAAAATAGGTAACTTTGGTTTTCAGTGTGGATTCCAAATCAAATGCAACCCAGTTAAACTCATTCCGGAACCGGTTCGGATTTCTGAATGGAGTCATTATGGATTCCAAATGAAATGCAACAACCGATTCTGACTCAGAATCGGTTGTTGCATTTGATTTGGAATCCATAATGACTCCATTCAGGATTCCGAATCAAATTCCGAATGGTTTGACCGGGAACAAGCGATTCCGACTCAGAATCGGTTGTTGCATTTGATTTGGAATCCATGCTGACTCCATTCTGGATTCCGATTCAAATTCCGAATGGTTTGACCGGGCTTCTTTACTGAGTTGCCAAAATATATACAGAACACTAGATTAGGATTGTCGCTGGCATCAGTGGTAGGAACATCATTGTTTGGATTCAGGATATACCTGTCAAATGGGCCAAATAAAAAAAGGAAAAAAATAATCCTCTATCGTCGTTTCATAGCGACTAATCATTTTTGTTTCTTTTAGCCAGCAAAACAATGGCCATTCTTGGCTAATGTGTTTTCACTAATTAGAATGCACAAATTGTCTAAACTTGTACTGAATTTTGATAAATTTTCATTTCCTTGTGCGGTATATACAAACTCTTTCGTTTCATAACAATAACAGTCGAAAATTTACACCGAGAAAATTCGTTATATTGAATATATTGATTTCACATATATTTTTTTCAATTTGTAGTAGCAGTTAAAAATTGCCTGTCACGCATAGATATCATGTGAAAATTAGTGAAATTATAATAACATAGAAATTTGTTACATAGCAGATATCACATTATATTTTTCTGTTTGCCTCTCGTTTATTCTGTTGCAGATTTTATGCATTGGACGTTTTCGGTCTTGAATGCAATCACAGCAGAAAAAACGAGACTGAAATGAAATATAGGCAAACTCAATTTGAAGTTCAACTAAACGGTTTGTGGTTAAAAGCAGGCCATATTTTTCTGCGGGTACCAAAAGCGCGGACCAAAGACTTTTACTAGAGAATCGAAAGTCTCTCTAGTAAAAGTCTCTCTAGTAAAAGTCTTTGACAGATATATACCGGAAGCAAAACAAACATGTTCCGAGGTGAAAACAATGGGAACACCAGCGACAATCCTAATCTAATGTTCTGTATCTACACTCAAAAAATAAATCACTTTGATTTCATGTGAATATTCACGTGAATGAATAGTTACCATCTTTCAACATACATTACATGATTCCTGACATTTGACAATCTCGTAGAAGCTATTTGATTCACATATAACCTTTAAGTGATACGACATTGGCCGTTGAAACTCAGTTCACGTGAATTTCCTGTGTGAAAAAAGACGATGGCGGAAATTTCATTAAATAAAGTATCGCAAAGCTGTTGAGTTTTTGTTATAAGTATTGCTTAAGCATTGTATGACTGGCGAAGTGCATGTTGATTTCTTTAATTTCGAAAAAATCCCTAGCCGAAATAAGCACGACGACATAAGGTAAACCAAACTCGTCATTTTTATCCGAGGAATACGTACCAAATATAATAAATTTCGCATAACAAATCGGACAAATGAGCAACTTATAAAATTCTTTGCTCTGTTATTTGTTCCCTCAGTGTCATTGTTTTTTAATCAATTTTAGTCCTTTTCAAAAATGAGCACTAGCTTTCGAACCGCTAATGTGATTGTCATTGCGAAGCAACGTTGGAGTTTAGGATCATCAGAGTGTAAAAAGGAAACCAAGACCACTGAGAACTGACATACAAGTAAAGTTTTCAACTTGTGTAAATTAAACTGACGCTTTGAAATGACAACAGCAAGTAGCAACTTGCCACTGGTCGACCAGTTACCTGGATCCTGGTCCGATACTTCCGAATCCCCGTCAATCCGGCCAGCTGAGGTGGTCGTACTTTCGACGAATTTTTCTGCTTCTATAAGGTGCTGAAAAAATACAAAATGTGTATAAAAAATCATAAAAATATATATTAATATTAAAAAACTTACCTGCTTTATTCAAAAGGACGCGGAGGCAAACGAAGCACAACACTTTTTGCGTTGCGAACAAAATGGCCGAAACAGAGCCCACACTGTACGAATACTACCACATACTTGGCGCAGGCGAAAATTAAACGTCATAAAGTCAATCGGGCCAATCGAGTAGATCGAGCACTGCTAAAATCGAGCATTCGAGTAAGATTTGATTCCGCATTCCGTTTAAAAGGTAATGTGGGTCGGCGCTTCGATCGGCCAGCAATCGCTATACGGGACTTGTATGCAAACTTGGATACAATGGTGACTTACGCATGCAAAGCTGTATGCGATGGTGATTTTCAACGTATTTTCATTTAAATGTTTACACAGGTTTTTTGGGAATGTATGTTCCAGCTTATATGTCTGTTCTCTGTGCCAAGACAGTGACCACTCTAATACAAGAATCGATGGATATTTATCTAAATCTCGGTCAACAGCTAGATTTGTATCATTGTATCCGGATTACACAGAACGAAGCAGGAATATGATTCGGGCGATCGTCCAACTTTACGAAGGTCCATCATACAGGGTGAGATTTTTACTATCACTTATTGCTGCATTCTTTAAAACTACATACTTCTTTTCCACAATTTTATAAATAGGAAATTTCCCTGGTTCACCTTATTCCCCGGGGAAGAGGAATAGCTAAAGTATGATATGGTTCACACGTCATTTAAGTTTTTGTCCCTATTATCCTTTGCATGGAGAAGGTAGTGTGTGCCTATTCGATCTAGTACACGCCAGTGGATCTAACCTACTAAGGCTTCCTGGTAGGGTGCCGAAGTCGGTCCGGCGATTTCGGGTGGAGCGTTGCGTCCAGTTGTCTGGCACCTCGACGACCCGCAACTGGCGATCACCATAATACAACGTCTTGATATTGAAGATCCATGATTCATTGCACAGAAAGGTAAAAAAGTAAGTGTATATAGAGTAAAAATTTCTGAAGTGCCCCCCCCCCCCCCCCCCCCATTTTTCGCAAAGTGGCAAATTTAGCAAAAAATATTTTTATTTTATAGTTTAGGCATCCGCAAACATGTTTGTAAAATATTTTACCGATATTCAAAATCTTTATAATATTTTCAGTTATTGGAAGTTTTACACATTTTTTTTTGTAATATTTGTTATAGCTAGAGTTTTATCTCGAATTGTATGAAACTTCTAGGGTGGTTAAAAAAATGTTTGGCCTACAAAATGCCGATAAAATGAATAGCAAATGTTAACTATTTCTACTATTTTTTAAACAATTTTTAAAATAAATGCCGTTTTAATCGGTTTCTTCACGCTATATTCATCCCGTTTTAATTGTAAAATGTTGCATATATTATCAGATTCGAATTCCAGAAAAAAAAATTTTGAGCAACTATAAGGTTTTTAAAATATTTGATTCTTGAAAAAAAGCAGAATTTCAACGATAAAGTATAGTCAGTGGAAAAGCACAGATAGGTATTATGATCCCTGGAAATTTATACAATAATTATTCTACTATGCAGGTTGTATAATTCTGGTTCAATTTTTACAGGTGTGAAATAATTGAACTTAACACTACAGTTAAGTATTTTTTTAATGAACTTCGGTTGGAATTACCAGTACTGCTAAAACACGATTTTCTAGCCAATTCTCAAGCCTCATATTTTAAAAAGAAGAAAGAAGAAATTGAAGAAGATGAAATAGTCGTTGCTCTAGATTTTGCCGAAAATTATTCTTTTTTTGTGCAAAACGCGATTCAATCTCACCACTGGTCTAATGACCAGGCGACCCTTCATCCATACGTTATTTATTATCGGGAACACGCTCAGATAAAAAATCGGAATTTCGTCATAATTTCAGAAAAAACTACTCATGACACAAGTTCAGTGCACTTATTTAATTCAAAACTTATTGAGTATTTGATAACAAAATTTCCAAAAAATAAAATAAGCAATATTTATTATTTTTCTGATGGAGCTGCGTCGCAATATAAAAACAAATTCAATTTTCTCAATTTAGCACTCCACGATGAAGATTTTAACATAAAGGCAGAGTGGAATTTCTTTGCCACTTCGCACGGAAAAGGAGCTTGTGATGGAATTGGTGGCACCGTAAAAAGACATGCGTATAAAGCTAGTTTGCAGCGAGTCAATACTCATAGAATCACAACAGCTAGAAATTTGTTTGATTGGGCGAAGAATTTTTTCAAAAACATAGACTTTCAACTTTGCACGGTAAACGAACATGAAATTCACGATAATCAGCAGAAAACTCGGTTTGAAAATGCAATGACAATCAAAAATACACGTGCGTTTCACCATTTTAAACCAATTGATAGAAGACAATTGGAGTGTAACTTGTTTTCGATGGACACAAAATCTGTAATAAATACTGTGTTGAAAAAAGAAAAAAAGAAATAATGAATAAACTATGTTATACATATTGTCATTATTAATATAAGCATTCGATATTATTGATCATGCTATTGCACCGAAAATCATCCTATAAGGTATGCATGTAGTTGGAGCCGGCGCGAGCACCGGCCGACTCGCTCGTGCGATGTATGTCTAAGCGTGTCGTGACGAACACTGGCTGCATCGCGCGCGCGTTGCGCCTGGCATGCCGGTTAACAGAAAAAATCAAATATTTTAAAAACCTTCTAGTTGCTCAAAAATTTTTTTTCTGGAATTCGAATCTGATAATATATGCAACATTTTACAATTAAAACGGGATAAATATCGCGTGAAGAAACCGATTAAAACGGCATTTATTTTAAAAATTGTTTAAAAAATAGTAGAAATAGTTAACATTTGCTAATCATTTTTTCGGCATTTTGTAGGCCAAATATTTTTTTAACCACCCTAGAAGTTTCATACAATTCGAGATAAAACTCTAGCTATAACAAATATTACAAAAAAAAGGTGTGTAAAACTTCCAATAACTGAAAATATTATAAAGATTTTGAATATCGGTAAAATATTTTACAAACATGTTTGCGGATGCCTAAACTATAAAATAAAAATATTTTTTGCTAAATTTGCCACTTTGCGAAAAATGGGGGGGCCACTTCAGAAATTTTTACTCTATATTTCTGTGAGTAATTAATTTAAATAAAATTACAGCTGGCTGGGAATGCATTGTATCCGCAACAATAATCTGCTTGACGGTGATGTTTGTGATGAGAACATTGTCATATTTCTACAGCGGCAAAAATCAGTCAATTTATTCGTAGATACTGTAGAGAATATTATTACACTCGGTAAGATTAATTGTCAAAAATGTATAATGAAAAATTAAAAGGAAATTATATACTTCATTTATAAGCATTAACATGGTTATAATTCCACAGTTTACTATCTATACATGATTCAAATCAAGAGTAAATTTAAAGATTTAAATAAATCGCAATAAATTGAAATAAACTGCTTTCGCAATTCAAAATAATTAAGAATGGCTACAAACAATATATGTATGTAATTGTCACGGTTGGCTACAAATGATTGTCATGTTTATTTTCACATAATTGTGAAGTTTAGCATCCTGTATAAGTTACGTGAATTTCTGTTATTAATTATCTCAAAACCACCTAACTTTTACCTGATTAATCAGATATTGAAACTGATTTAAATTCACGGGTCAACCCGATGAAATTTACATGAAAAGTGCAGTGGATGAGATTCACATATGTTTTCACATAGAAGCAACGTGATTTATTTTTTGAGTGTACTGTTGCCAAAGCACCAGAGATGCCAGATACTTTTTTTTAAATGTAAGCAATAATAACACGGTGCTACACTGATTTTGTACTTTTCAAGAGACCTAGTGTATAGGTCTAGGGGCAGAGCACTTGCGATGCATTTTTAAAAATCAGCGAAATTAAATGCATTTATTTCCATCAAAATAGAAATTCATAATGTATTTTGCGTTGCGTGCAATGTTTTTGCGTTGCGTGCAATGTTGTTTGCGTTGCTTGTAAGACGTCAAAACCCTACAGAAAAACTAGCCCTACATTTAACAAAACGTCGAAAAAAGTGGATCAGCGTAGGACGTTTGTTGAACAAACTTTTCTGCGAGGGAGTGCAAAGCTGATGCAAAAATGGAAATTAAATGCATTTTTTCTAATTTAATGCAAATTTTGTTGTACATTCTTAGAGTGATCTGCCCCTAGGATCTGCCCCTAGATATAGGTTGTAGATCTCATCAAATGCAACACAAAACAATCTATGAAAAATGTTGTATATTAAGCACTTCCCACCAACCTGGACTCTGCACTTTCAAAGTGCGAGTGATCAAACTGCTACTAAAAACTGCGAGCGTTTTGACCTGTACTTCAAGTTTTTTTTATATATCATTTTCTATTTGATAATATTGTTTTGTTTGCATTACATTTCTAATTTAGAATATTGGCTGTTCAGCCAAAAGTGGTATTGTTTACATGATTCAGTTAATTATTATTAAGATATAATATGCTTTTGCAGTTAAGTATTTTTTCCGTAGGATGTTTTAAACCTACTTGTTTTGTGAATAAGGAGCTAAACAAATCTTATAAACTTTTATTCTGAATCCTTTGAAGCATTTTCTTCCTAGTAGCACAACAACTTTCCCAGATTGGCACTGCATATAGCATTGCCGGTCTAAATATTTGTTTATAAATTGATAGTTTGTTCTTTAGGCAGAGCCTAGAATTCCTATTTATAAGAGGGTATAAACATTTTATATATTTGTTGCATTTTGTTTGGATTCCTTCAATGTGATCCTTAAAAGTGAGTTTTTTATCGTAAATTAAACCCAAGTATTTAACTTTATCTGACAACGTTAAATTCAAACCATTAAATTTAATAATATGGTTATTATTTGGTTTAAGAGAAGAAGCTCTTGGCTTATGCGTAAACACAATCAATTGTGTTTTGCCTAGGGTTTCCACCTCTGGAGAGGCTTTGACCCGGAGATTTTCACTGATCTAGGGGGTGGTGGATTTTGAGTGGAACGAGACAGAAATTGGAATCAAAGCGATTGCTAGGCATTTCAGAGCACTTTAATCGCTTTTTATTACTACGTTTAAGGAAAGATGTAAATTTTTGACGTTTGAGAACGGTTTTATCGGTTTAATGTATTTCACTTCCCCGACTAAGTGCCAAGAATACAAAAGCACCAGCTACTCTCACTGTGGAGGTCGAACGAACATTGCTCTCCTCCACAACTAACAGGAGAAGGAAAGCAAAGGAGGCAGAGCTACGACATCACACTATGTGGTGTCGGTTATTCGTCACCAACAAATTTTAATTTCGCAACAAAGGGGCAAAACTCACCTCCCTAGCCCAGTTAAGGATCGCTGCTGGAGTAGCAACAAAACCGCAAGAACTCGTTTGATGTTGACTTAGTCAGTTGGATTAGAAAAAATCTGCCAGACCTTAGTGCAGCTGGTGATAAGCACCACTAAGAGTGAAATGATTTGGTAAAATTGCAGTAAAATAACTTTTTTACACCATTTTGAGCGACTTAGTGAAATGATTTGGTAAAATTGCAGTAAAATAACTTTTTTACACCATTTTGAGCGACTTAGTGGAATGCAACATTTCAATTGTAGCACATAGCGAAATATTACTTTCCTTAACCCTCCGGAAGTCGCGCATATGGCTTACCGAACGAGCAGCCGCTGGTCCCCTAAGACGATTTCGCTAGATTTTCAGAGCAGCGTGCACTCAGTGCACTAGCGCGACTTCCGGAAGGTTAATTTGTAGTAAATTTTGTTTTTCATTTTCATTGCTTTGTGAAAGAAATTAGCAATATTTGGTGAACTCTTCGCCACCTTGAAACGAAGGGTTAGTCGGGAAAAATAAATCTGAACCAGAGTAATAGTTAATTTAGACTTTTTAAATATTTTGTTAAGAATCAATTAATTCCAAAAAAATTGAACCTATGCTTTTTCCCACCAAACCCGGAAAAATTGATGAAAAACCCGGAGACCCGGAGATCGCTCCCGAAAACCGGAGTCTCCGGGTCAAACCCGGAGGGGTGGCAACCCTAGTTTTGCCATATTAGTGGAAATTTTCCATTTTTTCAGGTAATCATTGAAAATATTCAAGCTTCGTTGCAGTCGACTGCAGATAATACAAAGATTCCTCCTGGCTGAGTGGCTGAGATGCTAGTATCATCACAGGAAAGTGACTTTTTACAGTCTGTAGGTAGATTTGTAAAATCAGAGGTAAAAATATTGTATAGGATTGGTGCGACGCTTGATCCTTGAGGGACACCTGCTTTAACGGGTAGCTTATTAGATTTACAATTTTGATAAGAAACCTGTAGGGAACGGTTAGTAAGATAATTTTTAATTATCTTTATTATGTAAATTGGAAAATTGAAATCCCATATTTTGGCAATTAATCCTTTGTGCCAAACACTGTCGAAAGCTTTTTCGATGGCTAGAAGAGCAACTCCAGTGGAATAGCCCTCTGAGATATTTGTCTTTATCATGTTAGTTACTCTCACAAGTTGATGAGTAGTTGAATATCCAATACGAAATCCAAACTGCTCAGGAAGAAAAATAGAATTCTCATTGGTATGTGACATCATTCTAGTTAGGATGATTTTTTCAAATAATTTACTAATAGAAGAGAGTTAACTAATTGGTCGATAGCTAGATGCTTCTGCTGGGTTTTTATCTGGCTTCAAAATAGGAATAACCTTGGCATTTTTCCATCTTTCAGGGAAGTATGCTAATTCAAAACATTTGTTGAATATTTTGACCAAGTATCTCATGGTGATTTCGGGAAGGTTTTTAAGAAGAATGATAAAAATTCCATCATAACCTGGAGCTTTCATATTTTTTCATGGTGGATTTGATCTCATCATAGTTTGTTTCAGCAATATCGTCTAGAGACAATACTTGATTCACAGAGAACAGACGTCCATCTTCAGCATTCAACTTGTGTAAAATCTCTAACGGTTTCGAAGGTAGTTGGGATATCCAAACCACCCGGTCAAACCATTCGGAATTTGATTCGGAATCCTGAATGGAGTCAGTATGGATTCCAAATGAAATGCAACAACCTATTCTGAGTCGGAATCGGTTGTTGCATTTGATTTAGAATCCATAATGACTCCATTAAGAAATCCGAACCGGTTCCGAAATGAGTTTAACTGGGCAGGTGCGCTACTGTCTTCATGTTTTTATGTGGCTGAGTTCGACAGAATTGACAGCGGTTACTCCTCAACCCAGTAAAACTAGTCCGGTACCGGTTCGGACTTCCAGCATGAATTCCAGCTCAAATGCAACAACCGATAGAGTCGGAATCGGTTGTTTTCTTTGAGCAAGATTCCATACTGAATCCATTCATGAGTTCGAACCGGTTCCGGAATGGATTTGACAGATAGTTGGGATAGGTTAGTGTGGCGGCGCCAGTGTTTATCGTATATTAATTCAAATATTTACACACGTTTTTAAAATATTTTTGTTCAATCATGGATGTCTGTTCTCTGTGCTTATTTGAAAATGGCTTTGCGTCGAAGTGTAAATTTTCTTTTCTCTGCGAGATATACTTTTTACGCATTTTTCTTTGTCGTTGACATTCTCAAAAATTCGTAAAACATGCTCTCCGTTCGTAACTAAAATCTAATCACTTTTTGACGTATAAATAGGGTAACCAACCAATTTTGGACCCCTAGAGGAAGTGCAATTACGTGAACGTCAAAAAATATTTGCTTGCCTATGTTTTTAATGCAATACATGCACGAGTCTGCTCCAAAATTACTGTTCTTGAAATAAAACTGTCAATGGATGTTTTATGCATTGACATAAACTCGAAAATGACATTTCTTCACAGAATGAATTTTTCACATTTCGGACCCTTCCACACTAATTTGGACAGTGTTTCAAGCATATTTTGGGCACACTGAATGTGACTGAATATTGTAACGAGTACATATATGACTATAGGTTGTCTGCAGCGTTGTATACAAATATTGTCTGCAATGTTGTACACAAATAGTTGAAGTTGAATTCAAAGATTTGGTCGACTATTAAGTCGACACAAATCTTCAATTGGGATTACCGCATCCTACGCTCCCATATAGGATAGGACTTAGCATAATAATATAAGCAAATGAGTTCCTAGCATTCGTCTACCAATGAGACTGCTACCGACGCACCCGCTGATACGATGAAGATTTCCCGATCAGAACATCATAACAGAAAGCTATCAAATATATATCTCATGTTGATATTTATTACTCTCTGTGTTATCTTTATGATATACCGACCAGGAATACATGCAATCTTCTGGTGCTATCATTTGATCAATAATATGTTATTAACGTACGCATGCAACGATGATGTTACAGTAAGTTAATTATTCTTTCACAATAGACCTTTCTCGTCAAAAAATTTTATATGATAGGATGCTTCCTTTTTTATCCCCAATTCGTTACTGCCTATTGCCCCGATGATTTGGTACCTCTTACTATTGAAAAAATCAAAAATAGTGCAAGCTGCTCATTTAACCCCATATTCTGAATACCTATCTTGCCTTGTTTCCCCATATTTTTACACCATTTGGATGAACTTCCTGTGGGGAATACTAAAAGGATGCCAGATCTGCATATATATTAGTAAATCTGCAGATGTTGCATTTTAACTGCAGATCTTTTGCAGATTACAAATATTTAGCAGAACAAAGCCTATGCCAGTCAATTTATACACCAGCCTTCAACATTTTTGATCATTTAAATTATATAGACACTACATTTCTACGTCGCATTTATTGAAGATTTTTATAGCATTCGGCAGACTTTTATATTTTTACTGCAGGCTATTGTTTAAATAGACCTGGCATCACTGATATAGAGCATTGTATGAAAATGTATAACCTCACTTTTCTGACGGTTCGGTGTGCTTGTTTACCTAAGACTTGTTTACACGGACTTTTAAAATTTACATTACTTGAATACTTTCGATGCTCTT
This sequence comes from Topomyia yanbarensis, assembly GCF_030247195.1. Classification (NCBI taxonomy): domain Eukaryota; kingdom Metazoa; phylum Arthropoda; class Insecta; order Diptera; family Culicidae; genus Topomyia; species Topomyia yanbarensis. The sequence goes on along the minus strand of NC_080671.1, from coordinate 216,513,604 downwards.
TGAAAGAATATCAACTCAAGAGGGATTGGGATTGGAACAATGGTAACCTGGTTCATACATTGACCAATCGGCGCTGGATGTAAAACCCGGTGGCATATGCTGAATCGTAAGATCAAGCATTGGGCTATAAAACGATTGCTTTCTGGATGATGGATAAGGATTTGTACACATTTGTTTGTTTGCTCGTGGGTTAATTCCTAACAAGATGATCCGATTGATTATTCATTTTTAGGTGGTGAAGTTTACCTGAACTTTATAGGTAACGAATTCGGTCGATGATAAGTTGTTGAAATGATTTTGATCGTTCAATGCCCATATCGAAGAACGTTTCCATTGGTCAGAATGCCTACCAGCGTATGATAGCTGCAAACATGAGGACAACAAGGTTATCGCTTTCGAATGGAACAATTATTTATTATTCGTGTTCAAATTCCATTACAGCAAAAGTTTCGTCGATTATCGCATTGTCGTTGATTTAGCCGGCAAATGCAAAATAGCGCTCGGCACTGACAATAAGGAGTAAGAAGGATTTGATTGGAGTGATAATAATAATGCAGAGCATTATACATTCTGGTAGAATATCAGAGAGGAGAAATTATATGTAAATTTATATTATATCCCGAGTAGCCATCATTTTGGCACCGCAATAAAGCTATCTGCTGTATTGTTCAAATTGGCACCAAATAACTAGGCAGCGAATGATAAATTTCATAGTCAATTTATTTACTTTTTCGGAAGGATAAGTAATTAGTATGTCGTGAATATATGTGTCGCCGGTGCCGTGTGTTATGGTATTACCGAACGGAACCGTTGGTCAGAAGACCGTCCTTGTCGTACTGGTCATAGATGCGAGGTTTTTTCTCATCTGATAGCACTTGACATGCTTCGGAGATCTGTCTTAATGCTCTCTACTTAGCGCAGGATACGCGAAACCGCTGCTAGCTTTCGAAAAAAAAAATCCTAGCTGCTGCTACTCTATCAGTCTCTCTCTCTCTCTCGACTGAGGACTACAATTTCGGTCGACTAAATTGTGCTATGAAAATTGTACTTCCTGGAATTTCACCTAACGAGATCAATTCATTGTGAGGAATTTCGCTGCGTTCCAATATTGCTTGCCTCTGTAGGTGATGATGTGTGTGGATTCACTTCGGCAGCCAGCTCTTATGTTTTGGGTAATTTTGCTATCTTATTCTGCTGAATAAATCATCTTCCTAAAGCCTCTACGTTATACTACGGTCACTTTAAAAACGCCCTGCTATTTAATCTTGTAGCTCTCGGCAAGTCAGTAGGTTTGTTCCAGTACACGGAAACCGATTGCAGCAACACCACCAGCCGTAGCTGACCTTTTAGCCTTTAATCCAAAAGAAGTTTTGGTCGAATTCATTATAATTCTATGTAAAATTTAATACTGTTTTATTTAGTTTGATTGCGCATATTGTTTACATGAGACACTCCCCTTAATTCGTTGAGTAAGTATTTCACTGCCTTTATAATCCTTTTGGAATCAGTTACAATAATCCATTATAATCATTTTATGATAAGTGTATTGCTAGTTAGGATTTTTATATCAGCCGGGCCCTTTTATAATTTGTTATAAAATCATTATCTAAATTCTTCATAATCCATTGTTACGTTATGTTTATGCACATGGCCAGATAGATAGTTTTTAACTGGGACGTGACGTGTGGATACGAAAAAACCTAATGTCAATTGCAGCCAGGGGGAGCTGTCAAATGCAGCCAAAGGGAACCGTCAAATGCAGTCAGGGGGAACTGTCAAATGCAGCCAGTCCATTTAAAATATGTGAGGAAGAAAGAGTGGCTATGCAAAACAAGAGATCAAATGAACAGAAAAAAAACATATCCAGGTTTTGTCCCAGGATTTTAATAGAGAACATGAAAATTCGATTTGTTTGCATTTGGCAGTGGGCCTTTTTCAAATGTTTGGCTAGAAATTCCTTACTTCTACAATGAGTCATGTACATGAAAAGTAAAAATGTTAAATTTAACGGAACAATGTATGATGCCGACATCAAATAAAAAATTACAGCTGAGCGACCTTGTTTGGAAAGTGTTAACATTTGGCAGCGAACCAAACCAAGTTTCTCATACTATGATCGAATCAACAAAAATTCCAAGACCATGTAAACAATCTCTCTGAACTGTCAAAAAAGTGAGGTTAAACATTATCATGCAATGTTCTCCACCGAGAGGTTCACTTTAGTTTGTTTACATAACCAATGAACTTTGTACCGCGACTCACCACTTCATTTGCCGCGTTGCCAGGAACTCAAGCAAAAATATACAAAACAGTGTTGCCTAAACACACATTTTGAGTCCCACCATTCTTGCAAAGGTGAAAAAAATACTCAACATTCTTGCATTTTTCAAATTTAAAAAAATCATTAAAAAATCACGATAGCTCCAAATAGTCTCATTTCAACGGCAATATTCTTAAAAATGTGTAGTCTTTTGAATAAAAATAAGAAAAAAGGGGGTTAGGTCGGACGAGAAAGGTCTATTGATCACACTGGAGGTCATTTGCCTTTTTCAACTACAGTGGAAACACATAATTTAAAACTGTTCGAGAAGGCAGGTAATTCGGCATAATTTTAAGCCGTGCTACTGCTGAAGGTCTTTCCGTACAAATATTTTTATGTTAAGCCAAATGCCAAATGTTATGCCAAATGTCCGTTATGCCAAACGACCTTATGCCAAATGACTTTATACCAAATGGCCCGCTCCACCCAAATAGCACCGTTGAAGGCGTTTATTACGTCCAGTGTAATCACTCCGCAGCAACGGGTTTCTCTTCTCTTTTGCTTCTGCACCAGCCTCCATAGTTTCCACGACCGTTCGTATGGCCTCCACAAGGGATTTACTTTTCCGGAAACCGAGCTGCATATCGGATGGACCATTGTCTCCCTCCTTGTATGTTGTAAGCCTGTTAAGGATTCTCTTTCAAGCATCTTGCCGACTGTATCCAACAGACATATGCTGAAAGATCTCCAGGTGGCTGGGGATACCGTCTGGTCCAGGGGCCTTCGTGGTTCTCAAGACTTTTTCCTAGCCCCGTACGGTATGGGCCATCAGGCCGTCGGTTCATGCTGTAGAAATAGTGCTTCTACGATGACTATCATCCTCTCGGGTGTCCTCTTATCGTCACCATAGCAACTCTATAGGCGTCGCCCTGCGGATTTGAATTGCCGTTGCGATAAAGCACGTTACATGCTGGTCTTAGAGTTGCTCTTTTATCGACGTTATGGGCTCTCTACATTGTCCTCCGGGTTCGGTGGCAACATGCACATAGATCAGCAATCATCGAGTGCCACTAGAAGGGTGGGTGGCGACTGTACCTTGGTTTACCCTCTCTTGGCATGGTGACATCGCACGCTTTTGCTAACACTGTTGTCACTTCATCTATACTGAAGTACAGATGATTACACGCTCTATTGTCGAACTTCGTTGTTTTCCACCTCCGCTCGTTTGATCGAGTCACGCGCGCTTCCGACTGCCTATTGCTTCCGATAATGTACTGGATCGCCTGGTGGTCACTGTAAGCGTACTTGTCGCACACTCTCCAATTAAATCTTCCTGTCAGTTCGGGGCTACAATAGGTAACGTCAAAAATGATTCTCGACCCTCCCGGTGATATGTGCTCAAGGTGCCATCGTTAGCAACATCTACATTCAACTTTGCAAAGGCCTCGAGTAGGTTACTTCCCCGTGGTTTGATGAAGTATCTGCCCCATTCTAGGTAACCGTATTAGCTTAAGGTAGCCATACTAGCTTCTGGGCCTTCCATTAGTCGGAGAAGTAGCCAGCCGGCGTCGATGGACCTTTGATCTTTATCATCACGACTTGATAAGCATTACTCCATCATTTGCACCAGCTTCTCGACTCAGCTCTTTATAGTAGTTTGAATGCTGTTCTTACCATACGAAACACCATACTACTCGGTACTCTGTCAGTTTCAGTTCTGGCTCGTTGAACGCGTGTTTTTAAGCATTTGAATTATACGTAGTGTCCAAATCGGGTTGCATGATAATAATGAGAGCATCCCATTTTCATCGTTTGGAGTTACTTGGCTACTATACCCTGGTATGGACAGTCGTCGTCCCTTTTCATCTCAGAACAACGCTACACTCACTTCTTCACCAACGTCAAAAAAATTTCTATAAACTTTGAAGCCACTGAATGAGGCATTATTGGTCCTTTCAAGGGATACTTTAAAAACGGCTTCCAAGTAACGCACGAGCGAGTCTGACATTTTGGATTTATTATTATTTTGACACTGTGAACTGACATTGTTTCGCCCAATGCGTCGCGAAACAAAGTTGTGTTCTGCCGATTTCACGTTGCCTCTATTAACAATGAATTACACTCGACTCGCGTACACATGAAGTTAAAAAAAGCTAGCACACGCGAAATACTATCGTCCACATGATTATAGAAATGACGCTACAAACATCAATTTCCATAGGAACAAACAAAAGCGCGCAAGTAATCTAACGTTCATACGCAGACACGCGAGCTACTCGACTAGCGACCAGGCGATGATCGCCTTAGTTATGTATTACCGCTACTCATTTAAGACACCACGGTCTAGTGCTTCTGGTTAGGAATTTATGATACGCGGCAACTCCCTCCCTCGGCCCTAGAAGGTTGTGTTGTTTTTTTTGTGGCTTTAAGCCCTGTGGGCCATTCGCCATTTCCCTAGAAGCTTATGAAGAGATAAAAAATAGAATTATTAATGAAAAACTTACAAAACTTTCTTTCACAGGATGGTAAACGGCTTCGCACACTGTAGTCACTGACTTGCAGCATAATTCGAGTGAACACCGACAGTTCAACAATGTGTTTGCGAATAAACCAAATCCAAAATAGCTGTTTGTCCATTTCAACTAGCCAAGCTGTAGAAACGAATAGAGTTCCTGATATACCGTGGCCTTCGTAACTATATGAAATTTGATAAGAAATATCAAAATCACTAGATGGGTGCCATTCCCACTCGTTAGGAGAGTAAGACAAAGCACTTTTAAATACGTAAGTACCTACTTTTTTGTTGAGACGTTTTTCGTTACGTTGTTTTCAAGCACAATTTCGCATTCAACATTTATTCATTCTTTGATGCTGTTTTTCTTTGTTTTCCAGGTGAACCGAAATTCCACATCAAGATTCAATCGCGCTTGATGACTGAAGTAAGGCCGCACCCGGAGATGAACACAAAATTATTATATGGATATATAAGGAGATTTCAGCATCTGAATTACATTTCATGGAAGTACGCCACAAATTATGTTTATCAGCAAAGCAGAACTCAAAACTCCGAACACTTGCTGTTCAATAAAAAGATTTGACCTAGTATCTCCAGAAGTCAGATATACTCAGTAAGATTCTACACAAATTAACACTGAATGTGAAGATCCTTAAGAACTATCGAAGCGAAGAACAGTAATTGTATGTGAGAATTTAAAAATCCGCAAGTCGCTAGTTTTTTTGCAAGCAGATGCCAATGATTGGTTTTGATACTTGCTGATTTGTATAGTGACTATGTTTCAGATGATAATCGTATAGATCCAATCCAGCAGCAAAATTAAGCATAAAGTCGAGCCAACGATAGCAAGGAAGCTGCAAAAAAAACGAATGCCTTTGGGCACAATGATGAAAACTTGGTGCTGGGTGAAAGAGATTACAAAGAATTTGTTATAAAGGTATCTCAGCGCACGGTTAATCCGTGGCAGCAAATCAATATTGTTATGTGTAATACCAAGTCAGAGCTAGATCGTTATGAAACTACGTCAAACTGGCATCTATTCACACTTCTTGTCAAGATATTCCCAGCATGATTCGGAACGTGCTCGCATGCCAGCGTATTTCCAGCCGGAAAATGCCCGGAGTGCAAGGTGCTCGTCGGACATGCTAGCTGGAGTCGGTAGCATGATCACATAACGTGTGAATACTTCAATTTATAATTATATGATGAATCGTCTTTCCAATAAATTATTAGCAAGAAGCTGACAGATCTTTACCCATTATTCAAAGAATGTCCTTATGCGTCATGTTAAAACAAACTTTTTTTGCACGGCCTTTTTTGAAATGGTTGAATTTTAACCATTTTACCAAATTTTTGGATTCAGACAAATGGTTAAAAATTAACCATTTCATGAGTAAACCTTGTTTAGTCATTTTATGACTAAAGCACGATCAGTCATTTTCTGACTTTCCCCGGGTTTAGTTCAAAGTGGTTAAAAAAGAACCATTAATGGTTATTATTTTTTGAGCGTGTATAACCTCACTTTTCTGACAGTTCAGTGTGCTTGTTTACCTAAGACTTGTTTACATGGACTTTTAAAATTTACATTACTTGAATACTTTCGATGCTCTTTGAAAGACTATCAACTCAAGAGGGATGAGGATTGGAACAATGGGAACCTGGTGCCACATTATGCAACCAATTCGAATCGACCTTTTCACACAAGCTTGAATACAATAAACCTTTCGTTTCGAGATGCGTAATGTCACCCCTGGTTCATACATTGACCAATCGGCGCTGGATGCAAAACCCGGTGGCATATGCTGAATCGTAAGATCAAGCATTGGGCTATAAAACGATTGCTTTCTGGATGATGGATAAGGATTTGTACACATTTGTTTGTTTGCTCGTGGGTTAAGTCCTAACAAGATGATCCGATTTATTATTCATTTTTAGGTGGTGAAGTTTACCTGAACTTTATAGGTAACGAATTCGGTCGATGATAAGTTGTTGAAATGATCGTTCAATGCCCATACCGAAAAACGTTTCCATTGGTCAGAATGCCTACCAGCGTATGATAGCTGCAAACATGAGGACAACAAGGTTATCGCTTTCGAATGGAACAATTATTTATTATTTATTATATGTTCAAGTTCCATTACAGTAAAAGTTACGTCGATTGACGATTATCGCATTATCGTTGATTTAGCCGGCAAATGCAAAACAGTGCTCGGCACTGACGATAAGGAGTAAGAAGGATTTGATAGGAGTGATAAGAATGCAGAGCATTATACATTCTGGAAGAATATCAGGGAGGAGAAATTATATGTAAATTTATATTATATCCCGAGTTGCCATCATTTTTGCACCGCAATAAAGCTTTCTGCAACTGCTGTCTTGTTCAAATTGGCAGGAAATAACTAGGCAGCGAATGATAAATTGCATAGTCAATTTATTTACTTTTTCGGAAGGATAAGTAATTAGTATGTTGTGAATATATATGTGTCACCGGTGCCGTGTGTTATGGTGGTACCGGACGGAACCGTTGGTCAGCAAACCGTCCTTGTCGTACTGGTCATAGATGCGACGTTTTTTCTCATCTGATAGCACTTGACATGTTTCGGAGATCTGTCTTAACGCTCTCTACTTAGCGCAGGATACGCGAAACCGCTGCTAGCTTTCGAAAGAATATTCCTAGCTGCTGCTACTCTATCAGTCTCTCTCGACTGAGGGCTACAATTTCGGTCGACTAAATTGTGCTATGAAAATTGTACTTCCTGGAATTTCACCTAACGAGATCAATTCATTGTGAGGAATTTCGCTGCGTTCCAATATTGCTTGCCTCTGTAGGTGATGATGTGTGTGTATTCACTTCGGCAGCCAGGTCTTATGTTTTGGGTAATTTCGCTATCTTATTCTGCTGAATAAATCATCTGGCTAAAGCCTCTACGTTATACCACAGAGAACAGACATCCATGATCGAACAAAAATATTTAAAAAACGTGTGTAAACATTTGAATTAATATACTAAAAACACTAGCGCCGCCACACCAACCTATCCCAACTATCCGTCAAATCGATTCCGGAACCGGTTCGAAATCCTGGATGGATTCAGCATGGAATCTAGCTCAAAGAAAACAACCGATTCCGACTCTATCGGTTGACGCATTTGAGCTGGAGTTCATGCTGGAAGTCCGAATCGGTTCCGGACTAGTTTGACTGGGTATAGGAATAATCGCTGTCAATTCTGTCGCACTCAGCCACAAAAAAACATGACGACAGTAGCGCACCTGGTTTAGATATCCAAACTACCTTCGAAACCGTTAGAGATTTTACACAAGTTGAATGCTGAAGATGGACGTCTGTTCTCTGTGGTTATACTATGGTCACTTTAAAAAGGCATTGCTATTTAATCTTGTAGCTGTTGGCAAGTCAGTCCTGGCACTGTTCTCGACTAATCCTGGCACTATACCGCTGACGTTGCACTTATTACGGTGATCAAACTTGGCGAGAGCGGCAGTGGTTTCGTCGGAATTGTTCACTCGACAAGCAGGAAGTGCAAGGACTCTGCTACTTATGCCTGAGCCCCTCGTTGAAACCTTCGTCCTGTCGGAGTGTTTGCTTCGTCCGATACCGGAGCGTATTGCTGAACCGAAGCAGTCTGCTACTGGCGCTGCTTCCTTCGAATCGGAATCGTTGAATATTCCCGTTAACCGAATGTCCAACGTGGCCGAAGGCAAACCGATTGCAGCAACACCACCAACCGTAGCTGAAATTTTGGCCTTTAATCCAAGTCCCTGCCATTGACATAGTGACAGACGAGTGCGGCGCAGGTTGGACCATCGATTGACTCGGTGCCGGACAGGGCGAAACAGCTGCAACAGGAGCGGACCTAGTATGGGGTGTAAAGGTCATCAATTGCCATAGATCACCAAAATGCTCTGCGACTAACATTGTGAACAAAACAAACCAAACGAAATTGATCGCAACAACGATAAAATAATCTAAATTCTACCCAAACATTTGAAGATGAGAAAAAGGCAAAAGAAGTTTTGGTCGAATTCATTATAATTCTATTTAAAAATTGAATACTGTTTTATTTAGTTTGATTGCGCATATTGTTTACATCAGACACACCCCTTAATTCATTGAGTACATATTTCACTGCCTTTATAATCCTTTTGGAATCAGTTACAATAATCCTTTATAATCATTTTATAATAAGTGTATTGCTAGTTAGGACTTTTATATCAGCCGGGCTCTTTAAAAATTTGTTATAAAATCATTATCAAAATTCTTCATAATCCATTGTTGCGTTATGTTCATGTACATGGCCAGATAGATAGTTTTTAACTGGGACGGAACGTGTGGATACGAAAAAACCTAATGTCAATTGTAGCCAGGGGGAGCTGTCAAATGCAGCCAAAGGGAACCGTCAAATGCAGTCAGGGGGGACTGTCAAATGTAGCCAGTCCATTTAAAATATGTGAGGAAGAAAGAGTGGCTATGCAAGACAAGAGATAAAATGAACAGAAAAAAGAAAACATCTATCCACAGGTTCTGTCCCAGGATTTTAATAGAGAACATCAAAATTCGATATGTTTGCATTTGGCAGTAGGCCTTTTTCAAATGTTTGGCTAGAAATTCCTTGCTTCTTCAATGAATCATGTACAAGAAAAGTAAAAATGTTAAATATAACGGAACAATGTATGATGCCGACATCAATTAAAAAATGCAGCTGAGCGACCTTGTTGGGAAAGTGTTAACATTTGGCAGCGAACCAAACCAAGTTTCTCATACTATGATCGAATCAACAAAAATTCCAAGATCATGTAAACAATCTCTTTGAACTGTCAAAAAAGTGAGGTTAAACATTACCATGCAACGTTCTCCACCGAGAGGTTCACTTTAGTTTGTTTACATAACCAATGAACTTTGTACCGCGACTCACCAATTCATTTGCCGCGTTGCCAGAAAGCCAAGCAAAAATATACAAAACAGTGCTGCCCAAACACATATTTTGTGTCCCACCATTCTTGCAAAGGTGAAAAAAATACTCAAGATTCTTGCATTTTTCAAATTTAAAAAAAAATCATTAAAAAATCACGATAGCTCTAAAAAGTCTCATTTCAGCTGAAATATTCTTAAAAATGTGTAGTCTTTTGAATAAAAATAAGAAAAAAGGGGGTTAGGTCGGACGAGAAAGGTCTATTTTACCGTTGGCGTGATGTAAAATTACGTTTTTGAATATTTTGGCGTCTTGTAAAAATAAAGATGAACGTAATAATCGGTCATTTTGTTCGCTGGAATATGTCGGCGTAAGATGACGTAAAATTACAAGTTTTTCGAAGTGTGTATCAGATAGTGATTACAATATTGCGCACTTCCCACCAACCTGGACTCCGCACTTTCAAAGTGCGAGTGATCAAACTGCTTTTGAAAACTGCGAGCTGTCAAAACACATGTACTTCAAGTGATAGAAATCGTACTTTCATAGACAGACCAGTCGAGCTAACCAGTCTATAATAAGAAATTATTAGAAAAATAGTAAGTGAGCATTGCGGTTAGAATCCAGTTTTTAGTGCCACAAGCAATAAACGATGCGGATTTTATGTTAACTTATTTGCAGATATTCAAACCATATCACGATAATTTTCTTTATATAATATTATGGTCAACGACCAATTTCACCAAATGCCATTCAACGACAATTTTACGGTTGAAATTACTTACTACGTAGTGGAAGATATTGTTCTAGAACTGAAACTGATCAAAGATTTTCTGTTGCTGCAAGAGTCCGGAGAACTGAATTCATAAATGGAATGACTTGTTTCAATTTGTCCTCAAGTCTTCGAACAATATTATAATCTTCAATTATCATCAAATTGATGTTCGATATGTCACGAGTATCTTAAATAAATTTTTTCTTCAGGGAACCAGATCCCAGCATTGCCGGAACAAAACACGCATTATCCACAATTGTTTTAAGAATTGGCTTTATTGCTTTCATACCTGAGAGTGATTATCAGATTCTCACACGGTAGTATTGAAGTTTTTATAAAATTAGTCCAAAGTTTTTTGATCCGAAACTCAATCCGACTGAGTAAATAATCAAATGTATCGATTGACATTTGGGTGTAAGCGTAGAACCTATCGGGATATACAGATGGTGAAATTCTCCTTTTTTTCGTCGCTGTTGATTTATTGGATGGATTTCAATTTCTTTTCTGTTTCTAAAAAAAAATTATGAACGTTTGGAGAAACGAAAAATTCATCATCAGACGAGTCCATTTTTTATTTGAATGTCAGTTTCAGACCAAGCTTTTATCGCATTCACTCTGATATCTTCTCGCTTCTTTTCTCGCTTCAACAAGTTCGGCTTTCGACTCAGCTCAGCTTCTCGCCGCCACTCTGAGAGCGGCCTAAGACAAGATATGATAATAGGGGGCCGTTTTTGTTCCAATTTTATGTCATAATGGTCCAGCTCCTGATTGGTTGATTCTGACTTTTTGAACCGTACGCAATGTTACTGCAGGGATAGCGAAATGATGCTTGGCAGTGTTGCTATATTTATAAGAAAAGATTGTCATTACTTTTGGCAAATAAAATTATGATCGTAAAAAAAGTAAAAATAGCTAAATTGAACAGAAATTGTGCGGTAAAGTGAAAAAGTATTTTTATGCATTTACCGCTATACGTGGTTGATTAACTTTAACAAAAATAAGACAGAAACCACACAATAATCTAAAAATTTTCGGAAAATGGCTTCATCAAACCTTACTGAACACCCATGACATGAAAAAACGGTACCCTGCATCAATATAGTGGATTCAAGATACAAAATATTGCCAACATAAAATAAATTAACAAGACTCTATTTTCATTAATAAAAATAGCAACACTTTTCGGAATATTTCGGCAGGGTGAAATTGTGTAAAAAGATGAATGTCGAAGGAAAAATAAGAAGCCGATTGTCACGTCTTGTCTTAGGCACAGAGAACAGACATCCGTGATCGAACAAAAATATTTAAAAACGTGTGTAAACATTTGAATTAATATACGATAAACACTAGCGCCGCCACACCAACCTATCCCAACTATCCCTCAAATCCATTCCGGAACCGGTTCGAAATCCTGAATGGATTCAGTATGCAATCTTGCTCAACCGATTCCGACTCTATCGGTTGTTGCATTTGAGCTGGAATTCATGCTGGAAGTCCGAACCGGTTCCAGCCTAGTTTGACTGGGTTGAGGAGTAACCGCTGTCAATTCTGTCGAACTCAGCCACAAAAACATGACAGTAGCGCACCTGGTTTGGATATCCCAACTACCTTCGAAACCGTTAGAGATTTTACACAAGTTGAATGCTGAAGATGGACGTCTGTTCTCTGTGTCTTAAGGTTTACCCGAAGACATTAGTATAAAGGCACAGAGAACAGACGTCCATCTTCAGCATTCAACTTGTGTAAAATCTCTAACGGTTTCGAAGGTAGTTGGTGTAGTGTCCGGGATTTTCATCCGATGAATCCGACATCTCGCAATATGAATATTTTTTAAGCCGCAAAATTTCATAAAACTGTTCACCTCAAAAGTCGTCATCAGAATGCTCTCTCACGAATGAAAAAAGCGCATACCTCGCGCACCCCCACATGCGCTCTCTTTCTTTCTCGTCATATTCCTACATCAAACAGGCTTCATCTCACTCTAATCTATCCACTCTTTTTTCCGGAAATAATTCTTTTCTCCATTTCACTTTTTTTTCGACTTCCGTAACTTGTCCTTTTTCATTCGAGCGTTTAGTCAAGACTTCAACCAAATAGTCCACTGTGACATATTTCCATCTGGTATATATTAGGTTTGTTCCAGTATCAGGAGAAACTGGAAGTACTCCGGAGCAAACAGGGAGAAAATCGTTCCTGTACTATCATCTTCTCTTTTTTCTTCTTCTGGTGGCAAACCGGAGTGAAAAGGAGCAAGAATTTTTTGCTCCGGAGCAGGGATGTTATGCACCTCAGAGAAAATAAAGAGAAAAAAACAAACGCTCTTTGCACTTTTCGTGAGAACCACCGCTCTTCTCTTTCACAATAAACCTCTTCACTCCGATGCGTGTTGCTCCCACACGTGTATTCTACTCCATGGCTGCACGCCACAAAGAGTAGAAATAAAGAGGCTCTTTAGTGTGTATCTTGGTCCCACGCGCACGTAAGTAGAGAAGGCAACCAAACAACATTTTTAAAACGTTCTTCCGGTCAAACTTTATCTGAATAGACCTTTCTCGTCCTACCTAACCCCCTTTTTTCTTATTTTTATTCAAAAGACTACACATTTTTAAGAATATTTCAGCTGAAATGAGACTTTTTAGAGCTATCGTGATTTTTTAATGATTTTTTTAAATTTGAAAAATGCAAGAATGTTGAGTATTTTTTCCACCTTTGCAAGAATAGTGGGACTCAAAATATGTGTTTGGGCAGCACTGTTTTGTATATTTTTGCTTGGCTTTCTGGCAACGCGGCAAATGAATTGGTGAGTCGCGGTACAAAGTTCATTGGTTATGTAAACAAACTAAAGTGAACATCTCGGTGGAGAACGTTGCATGGTAATGTTTAACCTCACTTTTTTGACAGTTCAAAGAGATTGTTTACATGATCTTGGAATTTTTGTTGATTCGATCATAGTATGAGAAACTTGGTTTGGTTCGCTGCCAAATGTTAACACTTTCCCAACAAGGTCGCTCAGCTGCATTTTTTAATTGATGTCGGCATCATACATTGTTCCGTTATATTTAACATTTTTACTTTTCTTGTACATGATTCATTGAAGAAGCAAGGAATTTCTAGCCAAACATTTGAAAAAGGCATACTGCCAAATGCAAACATATCGAATTTTGATGTTCTCTATTAAAATCCTAGGACAGAACCTGTGGATAGATGTTTTCTTTTTCTTTTTTCTGTTCATTTTATCTCTTGTCTTGCATAGCCACTCTTTCTTCCTCACATATTTTAAATGGACTGGCTATATTTGACAGTCCCCCCTGACTGCATTTGACGGTTCCCTTTGGCCGCATTTGACAGCTCCCCCTGGCTACAATTGACATTAGGTTTTTTCGTATCCACACGTTCCGTCCCAGTTAAAAACTATCTATCTGGCCATGTACATAAACATAACGCAACAATGGATTATGAAGAATTTAGATAATGATTTTATAACAAATTATAAAAGAGCCCGGCTGATATAAAAGTCCTAACTAGCAATACACTTATTATAAAATGATTATAAAGGATTATTGTAACTGATTCCAAAAGGATTATAAAGGCAGTGAAATATGTACTCAATGAATTAAGGGGTGTGTCTGATGTAAACAATATGCGCAATCAAACTAAATAAAACAGTATTCAATTTTTAAATAGAATTATAATGAATTCGACCAAAACTTCTTTTGCCTTTTTCTCATTTTCAAATGTTTGGGTAGAATTTAGATTATTTTATCGTTGTTGCGATCAATTTCGTTTGGTTTGTTTTGTTCACAATGTTAGTCGCAGAGCATTTTGGTGATCTATGGCAATTGATGACCTTTACACCCCATACTAGGTCCGCTCCTGTTGCAGCTGTTTCGCCCTGTCCGGCACCGAGTCAATCGATGGTCCAACCTGCGCCGCACTCGTCTGTCGCTATGTCAATGGCAGGGACTTGGATTAAAGGCCAAAATTTCAGCTACGGTTGGTGGTGTTGCTGCAATCGGTTTGCCTTCGGCCACGTTGGACATTCGGTTAACGGGAATATTCAACGATTCCGATTCGAAGGAAGCAGCGCCAGTAGCAGACTGCTTCGGTTCAGCAATACGCTCCGGTATCGGACGAAGCAAACACTCCGACAGGACGAAGGTTTCAACGAGGGGCTCAGGCATAAGTAGCAGAGTCCTTGCACTTCCTGCTTGTCGAGTGAACAATTCCGACGAAACCACTGCCGCTCTCGCCAAGTTTGATCACCGTAATAAGTGCGACGTATAGTGCCAGGATTAGTCGGGAACAGTGCCAGGACTGACTTGCCAACAGCTACAAGATTAAATAGCAATGCGTTTTTAAAGTGACCATAGTATAACGTAGAGGCTTTAGCCAGATGATTTATTCAGCAGAATAAGATAGCGAAATTACCCAAAACATAAGACCTGGCTGCCGAAGTGAATACACACACATCATCACCTACAGAGGCAAGCAATATTGGAACGCAGCGAAATTCCTCACAATGAATTGATCTCGTTAGGTGAAATTCCAGGAAGTACAATTTTCATAGCACAATTTAGTCGACCGAAATTGTAGCCCTCAGTCGAGAGAAAGACTGATAGAGTAGCAGCAGCTAGGAATATTCTTTCGAAAGCTAGCAGCGGTTTCGCGTATCCTGCGCTAAGTAGAGAGCGTTAAGACAGATCTCCGAAACATGTCAAGTGCTATCAGATGAGAAAAAACGTCGCATCTATGACCAGTACGACAAGGACGGTTTGCTGACCAACGGTTCCGTCCGGTACCACCATAACACACGGCACCGGTGACACATATATATTCACAACATACTAATTACTTATCCTTCCGAAAAAGTAAATAAATTGACTATGCAATTTATCATTCGCTGCCTAGTTATTTCCTGCCAATTTGAACAAGACAGCAGTTGCAGAAAGCTTTATTGCGGTGCAAAAATGATGGCAACTCGGGATATAATATAAATTTACATATAATTTCTCCTCCCTGATATTCTTCCAGAATGTATAATGCTCTGCATTCTTATCACTCCTATCAAATCCTTCTTACTCCTTATCGTCAGTGCCGAGCACTGTTTTGCATTTGCCGGCTAAATCAACGATAATGCGATAATCGTCAATCGACGTAACTTTTGCTGTAATGGAACTTGAACACGAATAATAAATAATTGTTCCATTCGAAAGCGATAACCTTGTTGTCCTCATGTTTGCAGCTATCATACGCTGGTAGGCATTCTGACCAATGGAAACGTTTTTCGGTATGGGCATTGAACGATCATTTCAACAACTTATCATCGACCGAATTCGTTACCTATAAAGTTCAGGTAAACTTCACCACCTAAAAATGAATAATAAATCGGATCATCTTGTTAGGACTTAACCCACGAGCAAACAAACAAATGTGTACAAATCCTTATCCATCATCCAGAAAGCAATCGTTTTATAGCCCAATGCTTGATCTTACGATTCAGCATATGCCACCGGGTTTTGCATCCAGCGCCGATTGGTCAATGTATGAACCAGGGGTGACATTACGCATCTCGAAACGAAAGGTTTATTGTATTCAAGCTTGTGTGAAAAGGTCGATTCGAATTGGTTGCATAATGTGGCACCAGGTTCCCATTGTTCCAATCCTCATCCCTCTTGAGTTGATAGTCTTTCAAAGAGCATCGAAAGTATTCAAGTAATGTAAATTTTAAAAGTCCATGTAAACAAGTCTTAGGTAAACAAGCACACTGAACTGTCAGAAAAGTGAGGTTATACATTTTCATGCAATGCTCTATGTTTTTGACAGGTATATGAATGAATCATTTCAACATCAGTGATGCCAGGTCTATTTAAACAATAGCATGCAGTGAACAAAGAGAATAGGGAAAGAGACGCAGAGTGAAAATCAGTCAAAACGGCAACACTCCCTTTACGATGGTTTCAACACTAGAATTTTGGCAACCGCTTCCAAAGGCAGCACTTCAAATGACTCCTATTATATTTTGAAAACAAACCTTTTGTCGATCGTTGGATTTGTTTATCAAACGATGTGCATTTCGAAACAAAGAGATGAAATAATTCTAAAGCTTGTTTTTACTCATACATATACTCTAAAATGCACCTTACAATCACGATTGCACTAAATTCTGACGAAAATTCAAATTTCTTTTTTGAAAGATGTACAATACTTATCTCCTCCAACTCAGGCATGAGTAATGTTTATTTACATTGCACGATTGGTCTGCTCAATAAGGTATTTTTGGCTTCACACTATTCGTCTCTTTCCATATTCTCTTTGGCAGTGAAAATATAAAAGTCTGCAGATTGCTACAAAAATCTTCAATAAATTTGACATAGAAATGTAGTAGGGGACCTCGGGGCAAGTCCGACACCTTAAGCGCAATATTTTTTCTAAAATTCCACAAAGCTCCTAAAATTTTATATTCTGTGCATAATCCTTGTTTAGGTGGTTCTTAACAAAATATAATTTTTTCAGCGTTTCAAAAAATTGAATTCATTAAAAATTATTGGTTGCCAAAAAATGGAGAAAAATGACATTTTAAAAACGCTGCGGGTAAGACCGACACCCCAAAGGGGCAAGAGCGACCCCCTTTTAAACTTTCTTTATGTCCAATTTTTTCCATTAAAAATGTATTGTGTATGTGTGATAAAGTGTAATTATGTGTATATGAGTATGTGTGATGCAAACGCATGCTTTCTGTAGTTTCATCGCGTAGCAAGAGGAAGAGCATTCGTATGCGTGGTGTTATGAATAAATAGTGTTTAACGCATGGTTTATATTATGGTACGGGTTTTCTCAAGTAATTCTTTCGAGCTTAATTGCCACTTGTATAGCCATTCTAAGTAGGAAGAGCTGTTCTGCAAACAGATTATATACGCTATTACTAGGACTCATTCACTTAAAAGTGACGCACGCTTCGTAGTAAGCTATCCGGTTCGTGTTGTGATTTTTCGGAATACTGTTGATCAATAATCCGGCAGTCAATGAAAATTTTTCATCAATATCATTTCAATATCTCATATTAGATTATACTTTTCGTTTCTGTTTGTAATATAACTATGAATCACGTTCAATTTAATTCCTAATTTTTTTGGTCGGCTTTTAGACAATACTGATAAATAAAGACAAAAAAAACATAGTTTTTGTGTATTTCAATTATTAACATGACGTAATTATAGTATAATTGAACACAACAAATATACCCAGTCGTTTGTATCGATTCAAAAACGAACCCAATCAACTAAACACCGTGTCGGTCTTACCCCACCCAAAACTGTCGGTCTTACCCCAACAGCGCACATTTTTGTTAAATGCTCAATTAACAGTATTGAAATACTCAAACTTATCTTCAATACACTCAAATAACGATATGGAGAGTAGAATAGTGTGACACAAAAACTGGTCATTTTCAAAGCTTTTGTGCTATTGAAACCTTAAAATGTATCAACTAAAAATAACATCCAAGCGCGCATCAACTTTGCTTTCGCTTGTTTTGTTTATTTTGTTGACGTTTAATGAATCCATACGGCATCGATGTGTATCGAAATGCCTAAAATAATCGTACTAATAATATCTTGTCATTATTGTATGATTTAGAATTTGATAACTAGGAAAAGTCGTGGGGTGTCGGGCTTACCCAGGGTGTCGGGCTTACCCCCAGTTCCCCTATGTATATATTTTAAATGATCAAAAATGTTGAAGGCTTGTGTATAAATTGGCTGGCATAGGCTTTGTTCTGCTAAATATTTGTAATCTGCAAAACATCTGCAGTGAAAATGCAAAATCTGGCATCCTTTTAGTATTCCCCACAGGAAATTCATCCAAATGGTGTAAAAATACGGGGAAACAAGGCAAGATAGGTATTCAGAATATGGGGTTAAATGAGCAGCTTGCACTATTTTTGATTTTTTCAATAGTTAGAGGTACCAAATCATCGCGGCAATCAGCAGTAACGAATTGGGGATAAAAAAGGAAGCATCCTATCATATAAAATTTTTTGATGAGAAAGGTCTATTATGTGCAACATGTAAATTTACAAGAACGCTATGAAATTACATTTGTTTAGTAAAATTGAAGTAGGGCGCATTTTAAATCCTAAAATAAAAATATCCTTACTGTATTTCGCTACGCAGCTTCTTACCAACAAATAATCAACCCATTATCTATTTTCGTGAAAATGGAAGAATTTTCACCAAAATTCAGAATAGGTCCATCATTTACTGGGTCAAAGCTTTGTAGAATTATGAGTCAAGAAGGTTTCTTTCGAAAGCTATATGAGTATATATGTACTCTTCAAGATCATTAATATTTCATTAATTGTTACATCTTTCATATCATTTATTCTGCACAGTACTCAGAAATAGCCTTGATCACCTTTTTAAAAACTCTCTGCTGTTGTCCCTTGAGGGTAGCGTTAGACTTCGATCTTGTTATCGGTAGAATCTTAAAAAAATATTGCTGTATAAACTCCAAAAACTTCGATATTTGTCGCATGTACATGAAGTTATGTACATAATGTACACAAAGAAGATCAGATACCGCTTCGATGACGTTTTCCGTTCCTTCACTCAGCCGCACTTGCTCGGCAAATACGTAGTACACTTTTTTATCATTTCCATAATCTGAAATGTAACAAAGAATCAAAATTAAATGAACGATATTAGGTGATGACACTGAATTATCAGAATAAAAGGAGTCTTCAGAATCGCATAGTCCGTGCGACTCATCAAAAGTGCTAACGCGAAACTTAGTATGTAAACCAAAAAGTACACGTGACCAAAAAAAAAGAGATAGATTTAGTATTTAAACTTGTAAATACTTAATGTATATCTTTATATATGTGTTTTAAAAATGTTAGTTACTGCAGTTAGTTTGTTTAAAATTCCTCCACAAAAGATTATTGAAGAAATCATCGCTGAACTACACTCTATAATATAAATTCAGTTAAGTATGAGAGAAGCGAGTATGCAATAAGTACTTGTTTTTTGATATATCTGTTTGTCTATGTTTCTATTAAACAATCTTGACCTGCCTATGGCAACTAGCATAGGTCCAGAGCAATCAGTAGAAATACCATCAATCTTCGTTCCGATCTATAAAATATTTTAAACAATAAATATTTATAAATTTAGTTTTGTTATAGGAGATAATTTCTCCCAACAAAGAGCACAGAAATCTAAATATATCGACATCCGAAGCTGTTGTATCCAAATGAGTGACCTTCCGATTGGTCTTCGAATAGTCGATTAGCTTCGACCGTTTTGCCATACAATAATGTTCTAAATATTTAACTGATGCACCAGTGGCACACTCAAAATGATAATCCAAAATGCATTTTCGCCGCAATACTGGGAAATCTGTCAACAGTTCCTTAAGTGGTTTACGTCGTCAAACAGATATCGAACATATGACTGAGACTCTCTCAAAAACTCCGGTGTAAGTAATCCAGGTTCGTTGCGTGCAAGTGTTGATAGGATATACTTAGTACACTCTTTGCTCGAGTTTTCCCAATATTCTTTATTCGTTCCAGCACGTACATTACAATTCAGCCGAACATCTATTTTAGTTGGTACCGACTCGTCACATTCGTTCTTGAAACGATTCAGATAAGAGTTTCGATTTAACATTTTTTTTTTAATCCATCCATATCCTATTCCTGTATCATAACCATCGTCGTCTAAAATGATAAGGCATGGATACTTTTCAAAAATATCTTTTGCGACGTTTTCCATAACGCTAGCTTGAATTTCAGTGTCAATCGCCCGTAGTTGATCCACCACCGATGATGTAATGCCGCTCCACTCAGTTTTTGATAGCTGGAGCGACCGAGGTGCACATTTATTTGGGTTCTCGCTACGAAACTTTTGCAAATCCTGGAGACGTATATGTATATTGTAACTTATTTTGTTCCAGTTTATTTGGAAACTTCGAAACTTTAGTTCACTTGATGCGATTTTTTTGGAACTTTTCAATAGCTTCACCTCATGCGGACCTCGTTCAACTCTTCATTCGGTTCTCCGGTCATATTTTTGACAACTAACGTAGTTCTGATGTTTTCCTGTGATGAATCATCGTCCGTGTCTGTGATGGAGTCGCCATGCAAATCCACCTCCAGAATGGGCACCATTAGCTCCTGCGATAATCCTGGAATTTGATCTAGTGTGTTGACTGAGAACGGAACCACTGAAGTTATGTTTGAGGTAGGCTGTGTTTGAGGAAGCAAAGCTGATGAATTGGCATTGATGGTCAAAGACTGATCGTAGAGAAAACTCCTTTGTTTAATTGATTTTGAATGATCTTCGTTGATTGTACCTAAAATTTAAAGAAAGTTAAATTTAATAAATTTAATCATACATGTTTGTGTGTGCACAGAAAATGTTGAATATTAGCACTTATACTACAAACATCAAACTGCAAACTAATCGAAATTTCCTTGTATCTCAATTTATGTGCTCCTGTCGATCAACAGTACATTAGAAGATGCAAAATGTAATGTAATAATGAAAATGGCAAAATGCAAAATGTTTGTTGGAGTATTGATATTTTTTGTTTGCCATACAGTCATTTGGATAATAAACCGTACCTATCATAGTAAATTATATAGCACTGTGAGGATTAACGCAACAAAAAGAACGATAAACCCTGGGAGTCTGAGGTGATTGAAAAAATCACGCGTTTTTTTTGAAAGGGCCAATAAGAATGCTGTCAAAGTCCACTTTGGGAGGAAATTCTAGAGAAACGAATAATCGCCGATTATAAATCACAGCAGTAAACGAAAGAGAAAACTTTTCTTTTTCGTAAAACGTTAACATCCAGTCTCGACGAATTACGGTTTGTCTGGAATTTTCTCTCAAAGTGAATATTGACAGTATGCTTATTGGCCGTTTACAAAAAACGTGAGAAATATTGCTCTGCCTTTACCTTTCTACCGAAGGAATATCGCTCAACATTCTTTTACCTATGGAATATCATCGAAAACCTACAAATATTTATTGAATTCGCAATATACCTGATGACATTAATTGTATTGGTGCCTTTTACACAAAAACAGCCGAGAGATACTGGCCTCACTGTGACAGATCTGAATGGAAGCGAATAATCTCCATTGAACTTGTATTATTACCGCCACCATCAGTTTTTACAGCTTCAAATTTGTTGCCAATGGCTGTCTCTGCCACAACTAAAAACCGTGAAGTTTTAAGCAAACACACTTCTTGAACGACACATTGAAAATTTCACCGAAAATGAAGTTTGTACTGCTTACACAAAACTCCTGGTTGCCAAAACTAGCAAAAAAATAACCTGATCACGGATGCCAGGTCACACGCTAAGAATAACAAACTTCTTTTTGAGGAAAAAATACCCATCTCGGACTAAACTTCATCCCATCAAAATTAGGTAAAATGGATATTACCCAAAGACTGAGTAACATTAAGCATGCTCAAAAATGGGTAATTTTCACCCAGTGTTACATCCATGAGAGATTCTCAAAAGTATGTAATTTTTACCATAAATTAAGTTGGTGGCACATTACTTCAAATTGGGTACTTTTTAACCAAAATTATGGTGGGGGAGTCATTCCTTAGAATTAGGTAAATTTAAACCAAAATTGAGTTGTTTTTGTTTTTATGCTTAGGAATTTGGATAAACAAATTGAACAAAAGAGATTAGCACCTCCAAAGCACATCGTTACCCATTGCTTTTACTTGTATATATGCAGGTTAACTAATTGACCTATCATAATATTATGTAACGACGAAACAATATTTGACCTAGCACTTGCCCCTTGGAGGTTACAATCTTTTTTGGTTCAACTTATTTGTTTTCTGCAAGATTTTATTTATTATAAGAGTTTTTTTCAAAGCCGTTTACCTCAGTTTACCGTCTTACGAAAGCTGTGCAATAATTTTGTTTATAAATTCATAAATCCAGTCTTTGTGGGGATTTTTTAAAGAATCAAAAGAGCTTTGGTACAAAAAGAGAAATAAGAGCAATGGTCTATTGACCGTAAATGGCACTTTTGATACGGGTTAGTATGCTGCTGCTCTACGCATAATTATCCCATGTATATACGGAATCCCGTAGCATATAGGACAGTTATGCTTATAGCGGCAGTATATACACGAATTAGAAGCCCAGCTTGATGTTAACCGTTCATCTCAGCTGCGTCTGTGTTATCAAGCGCTGTTACCAGATCGTTTACCGACCTGCGCGAGCTACATAATAGAACTTTCTGTACTTTCATGCGAAACAAATCAGATAGTGGTCCTAATGGCGGTGGAATGCGTAAGTTGAACACTACGAAACATTTAAACAGGACATCAAGAGCCTGGAGCGCACTCGAGCCGATAGAGATTTGAGCATCTCCGCCTAACATGACAAAATAATTGCTATTTTGTGCAGGTATTCCGATGCACACTAGATGAATGTTCTGGTCTATGGCATCTGCAGGCTGTAATATATAAATACGTAAGATATTGCTTGTAACAAGAAATAAAATAGTTACATTTCTCGACTAACATATGATTAGAGCCGTAAAGCCAATGATGTCAAACCGAGCAAAATGAGAATGAAGTTTAGTATATCTTTTTTATTCATTAATTAAAGTGGTCTATTATGCCTAATGAAAAAATGTCGCTATTTGGTAGATAAAACATTATTATTTCACGTCAAAATACGAAATAGAAGCAAAACATTACATAGGGTAAAGTGCCTATTTTCACCATACTAAGCAGGGTGCCTCACTAATTCATTAATTTCTCGGCCTTCAATCAATGGAATGCCTAAAAATTGACATCAACAGCTTTGCTTCGTTGTTAAGAACCAGTATAATAACACAAATGTGCTGAAAACAGTGAAATTCTGGTGTTTTGGTTTTGAAGCCGTTAATTTGAGTCCTTGAATGACTTTGAAATATAACGTAAGCACGTTTAAGCCCTTTAATCTATATAATACTGTTGTAATATATATAATACTGTTGTATTTTATGAAAAAAAAAAAAGACGTTGCATTTTTATGTATTTTGACAGCATATACACAAACAATCATATGAGAGGATCACACTCACCAAAATAAAAACAAAATAAAGGGTTACATTAATTTCTTCTTCATGAAATTCCATATCGAAGTTATCGGGAGCATCGAAGTCTGATTAGCAAATGGTTCGAAATACTCCAAAAGTGCTTGCTCAGTCAATCCTTCAACCGTTACGTTCTCTTTGGTTTCTGAGTCGCTATCAGTATCATTTTCCTTAATGTACCCCGAATTTGAATGATATTCTGGACGATGATCTGAATCTTTGAAGGATTCAACGGTCGAAACGGTCATGATTTGTCCCTGGTGCTCCATTGCTTTCGTTTGCTCGTTTGGCGGTTTCACTGCCTGATTCACTGTGCTGTGGTGGTAACACGTATAAACCTGGTCCCATATCA
The DNA here is from genome assembly GCF_030247195.1 of Topomyia yanbarensis. Classification (NCBI taxonomy): domain Eukaryota; kingdom Metazoa; phylum Arthropoda; class Insecta; order Diptera; family Culicidae; genus Topomyia; species Topomyia yanbarensis. The sequence continues at coordinate 216,489,658 of NC_080671.1, read as the reverse complement.
TTTTTGTAATTGGCTTGTGCAGAACACTGTGCCGGCAAAATAAACCGAGCGTTTGAAGCTTTTCCCGGATATTCGACAGATTCGGGAAGAATTTCGTGATGAGTGGACCAAAGAGATGATATGGTTAAGCTTTCTGTTCGGGTATCGCCATATACAAATTTATCGCCTTCTTCGGAGCATTACTTTTTGGCATAGCCAGATCGCATGGAACATCGCTAGTCTGGATCGTTAAATTTAAAGGTTTTTCGTTCCCAATCATTGATACCGATAGATCTAGCGAAAGTGTTTGTCGGGGATCAATGAATGTTATGACTCCGCTTCTTATTATCGGCGTTGACGATATAATCATCGAAACACCTTCGAGGAAAGTGTTGTTTGTAGTTTTGTTTACAAATTCTACTTGCTTGAAATTTGCAACCGTGGGAGTATCAGCAACTATACTTGCCACTTCTTCCCCGACAGGAGAGTCAGAAATACCAGCGGCCACTGAAAAAAATAGGACATTACTTTGTGTATAGACAAAACAGTAAGTTTTACAAAGAAATAAGTCGAATCCTGTTGACGAGAACATTATTACTAATCGTAAATCGATCACAAGTAGTATTCGTAGTTTGTTTTTTGACGTTCTTTTTGTTTTTTTTATGTTTGTTTTCATTTAGTTTTGAGCCGTCGACTGAATTTTAAATATATTTTAATGTTAAATTGTAAAAAAAATCGGTTATTTAAAAAAGCTTTGTCACTGGGATCTACCAAAGAGAATAGGGAATGAGACGCAGAGTGAAAATCAGTCAAAACGGCAACACTCCCTTTACGATGGTTTCAACACTAGAATTTTGGCAACCGCTTCCAAAGGCAGCACTTCAAATGACTCCTATTATATTTTGAAAACAAACCTTTTGTCGATCGTTGGATTTGTTTATCAAACGATGTGCATTTCGAAGTCAAGTCAAGAAGGTTTCTTTCGAAAGCTATATGAGTATATATGTACTCTTCAAGATCATTAATATTTCATTAATTGTTACATCTTTCATATCATTTATTCTGCACAGTACTCAGAAATAGCCTTGATCACCTTTTTAAAAACTCTCTGCTGTTGTCCCTTGAGGGTAGCGTTAGACTTCGATCTTGTTATCGGTAGAATCTTAAAAAAATATTGCTGTATAAACTCCAAAAACTTCGATATTTGTCGCATGTACATGAAGTTATGTACATAATGTACACAAAGAAGATCAGATACCGCTTCGATGACGTTTTCCGTTCCTTCACTCAGCCGCACTTGCTCGGCAAATACGTAGTACACTTTTTTATCATTTCCATAATCTGAAATGTAACAAAGAATCAAAATTAAATGAACGATATTAGGTGATGACACTGAATTATCAGAATAAAAGGAGTCTTCAGAATCGCATAGTCCGTGCGACTCATCAAAAGTGCTAACGCGAAACTTAGTATGTAAACCAAAAAGTACACGTGACCAAAAAAAAAGAGATAGATTTAGTATTTAAACTTGTAAATACTTAATGTATATCTTTATATATGTGTTTTAAAAATGTTAGTTACTGCAGTTAGTTTGTTTAAAATTCCTCCACAAAAGATTATTGAAGAAATCATCGCTGAACTACACTCTATAATATAAATTCAGTTAAGTATGAGAGAAGCGAGTATGCAATAAGTACTTGTTTTTTGATATATCTGTTTGTCTATGTTTCTATTAAACAATCTTGACCTGCCTATGGCAACTAGCATAGGTCCAGAGCAATCAGTAGAAATACCATCAATCTTCGTTCCGATCTATAAAATATTTTAAACAATAAATATTTATAAATTTAGTTTTGTTATAGGAGATAATTTCTCCCAACAAAGAGCACAGAAATCTAAATATATCGACATCCGAAGCTGTTGTATCCAAATGAGTGACCTTCCGATTGGTCTTCGAATAGTCGATTAGCTTCGACCGTTTTGCCATACAATAATGTTCTAAATATTTAACTGATGCACCAGTGGCACACTCAAAATGATAATCCAAAATGCATTTTCGCCGCAATACTGGGAAATCTGTCAACAGTTCCTTAAGTGGTTTACGTCGTCAAACAGATATCGAACATATGACTGAGACTCTCTCAAAAACTCCGGTGTAAGTAATCCAGGTTCGTTGCGTGCAGGTGTTGATAGGATATACTTAGTACACTCTTTGCTCGAGTTTTCCCAATATTCTTTATTCGTTCCAGCACGTACATTACAATTCAGCCGAACATCTATTTTAGTTGGTACCGACTCGTCACATTCGTTCTTGAAACGATTCAGATAAGAGTTTCGATTTAACATTTTTTTTTAATCCATCCATATCCTATTCCTTTATCATAACCATCGTCGTCTAAAATGATAAGGCATGGATACTTTTCAAAAATATCTTTTGCGACGTTTTCCATAACGCTAGCTTGAATTTCAGTGTCAATCGCCCGTAGTTGATCCACCACCGATGATGTAATGCCGCTCCACTCAGTTTTTGATAGCTGGAGCGACCGAGGTGCACATTTATTTGGGTTCTCGCTACGAAACTTTTGCAAATCCTGGAGACGTATATGTATATTGTAACTTATTTTGTTCCAGTTTATTTGGAAACTTTGAAACTTTAGTTCACTTGATGCGATTTTTTTGGAACTTTTCAATAGCTTCACCTCATGCGGACCTCGTTCAACTCTTCATTCGGTTCTCCGGTCATATTTTTGACAACTAACGTAGTTCTGATGTTTTCCTGTGATGAATCATCGTCCGTGTCTGTGATGGAGTCGCCATGCAAATCCACCTCCAGAATGGGCACCATTAGCTCCTGCGATAATCCTGGAATTTGATCTAGTGTGTTGACTGAGAACGGAACCACTGAAGTTATGTTTGAGGTAGGCTGTGTTTGAGGAAGCAAAGCTGATGAATTGGCATTGATGGTCAAAGACTGATCGTAGAGAAAACTCCTTTGTTTAATTGATTTTGAATGATCTTCGTTGATTGTACCTAAAATTTAAAGAAAGTTAAATTTAATAAATTTAATCATACATGTTTGTGTGTGCACAGAAAATGTTGAATATTAGCACTTATACTACAAACATCAAACTGCAAACTAATCGAAATTTCCTTGTATCTCAATTTATGTGCTCCTGTCGATCAACAGTACATTAGAAGATGCAAAAAAAATCCGGCATGTAATAATGAAAATGGCAAAATGCAAAATGTTTGTTGGAGTATTGATATTTTTTGTTTGCCATACAGTCATTTGGATAATAAACCGTACCTATCATAGTAACTTATATAGCACTGTGAGGATTAACGCAACAAAAAGAACGATAAACCCTGGGAGTCTGAGGTGATTGAAAAAATCACGCGTTTTTTTTGAAAGGGCCAATAAGAATGCTGTCAAAGTCCACTTTGGGAGGAAATTCTAGAGAAACGAATAATCGCCGATTATAAATCACAGCAGTAAACGAAAGAGAAAACTTTTCTTTTTCGTAAAACGTTAACATCCAGTCTCGACGAATTACGGTTTGTCTGGAATTTTCTCTCAAAGTGAATATTGACAGTATGCTTATTGGCCGTTTACAAAAAACGTGAGAAATATTGCTCTGCCTTTACCTTTCTACCGAAGGAATATCGCTCAACATTCTTTTACCTATGGAATATCATCGAAAACCTACAAATATTTATTGAATCCGCAATATACCTGATGACATTAATTGTATTGGTGCCTTTTACACAAAAACAGCCGAGAGATACTGGCCTCACTGTGACAGATCTGAATGGAAGCGAATAATCTCCATTGAACTTGTATTATTACCGCCACCATCAGTTTTTACAGCTTCAAATTTGTTGCCAATGGCTGTCTCTGCCACAACTAAAAACCGTGAAGTTTTAAGCAAACACACTTCTTGAACGACACATTGAAAATTTCACCGAAAATGAAGTTTGTACTGCTTACACAAAACTCCTGGTTGCCAAAACTAGCAAAAAAATAACCTGATCACGGATGCCAGGTCACACGCTAAGAATAACAAACTTCTTTTTGAGGAAAAAATACCCATCTCGGACTAAACTTCATCCCATCAAAATTAGGTAAAATGGATATTACCCAAAGACTGAGTAACATTAAGCATGCTCAAAAATGGGTAATTTTTACCCAGTGTTACATCCATGAGAGATTCTCAAAAGTATGTAATTTTTACCATAAATTAAGTTGGTGGCACATTACTTCAAATTGGGTACTTTTTAACCAAAATTATGGTGGGGGAGTCATTCCTTAGAATTAGGTAAATTTAAACCAAAATTGAGTTGTTTTTGTTTTTATGCTTAGGAATTTGGATAAACAAATTGAACAAAAGAGATTAGCACCTCCAAAGCACATCGTTACCCATTGCTTTTACTTGTATATATGCAGGTTAACTAGTTGACCTATCATAATATTATGTAACGACGAAACAATATTTGACCTAGCACTTGCCCCTTGGAGGTTACAATCTTTTTTGGTTCAACTTATTTGTTTTCTGCAAGATTTTATTTATTATAAGAGTTTTTTTCAAAGCCGTTTACCTCAGTTTACCGTCTTACGAAAGCTGTGCAATAATTTTGTTTATAAATTCATAAATCCAGTCTTTGTGGGGATTTTTTAAAGAATCAAAAGAGCTTTGGTACAAAAAGAGAAATAAGAGCAATGGTCTATTGACCGTAAATGGCACTTTTGATACGGGTTAGTATGCTGCTGCTCTACGCATAATTATCCCATGTATATACGGAATCCCGTAGCATATAGGACAGTTATGCTTATAGCGGCAGTATATACACGAATTAGAAGCCCAGCTTGATGTTAACCGTTCATCTCAGCTGCGTCTGTGTTATCAAGCGCTGTTACCAGATCGTTTACCGACCTGCGCGAGCTACATAATAGAACTTTCTGTACTTTCATGCGAAACAAATCAGATAGTGGTCCTAATGGCGGTGGAATGCGTAAGTTGAACACTACGAAACATTTAAACAGGACATCAAGAGCCTGGAGCGCACTCGAGCCGATAGAGATTTGAGCATCTCCGCCTAACATGACAAAATAATTGCTATTTTGTGCAGGTATTCCGATGCACACTAGATGAATGTTCTGGTCTATGGCATCTGCAGGCTGTAATATATAAATACGTAAGATATTGCTTGTAACAAGAAATAAAATAGTTACATTTCTCGACTAACATATGATTAGAGCCGTAAAGCCAATGATGTCAAACCGAGCAAAATGAGAATGAAGTTTAGTATATCTTTTTTATTCATTAATTAAAGTGGTCTATTATGCCTAATGAAAAAATGTCGCTATTTGGTAGATAAAACATTATTATTTCACGTCAAAATACGAAATAGAAGCAAAACATTACATAGGGTAAAGTGCCTATTTTCACCATACTAAGCAGGGTGCCTCACTAATTCATTAATTTCTCGGCCTTCAATCAATGGAATGCCTAAAAATTGACATCAACAGCTTTGCTTCGTTGTTAAGAACCAGTATAATAACACAAATGTGCTGAAAACAGTGAAATTCTGGTGTTTTGGTTTTGAAGCCGTTAATTTGAGTCCTTGAATGACTTTGAAATATAACGTAAGCACGTTTAAGCCCTTTAATCTATATAATACTGTTGTAATATATATAATACTGTTGTATTTTATGAAAAAAAAAAAAAGACGTTGCATTTTTATGTATTTTGACAGCATATACACAAACAATCATATGAGAGGATCACACTCACCAAAATAAAAACAAAATAAAGGGTTACATTAATTTCTTCTTCATGAAATTCCATATCGAAGTTATCGGGAGCATCGAAGTCTGATTAGCAAATGGTTCGAAATACTCCAAAAGTGCTTGCTCAGTCAATCCTTCAACCGTTACGTTCTCTTTGGTTTCTGAGTCGCTATCAGTATCATTTTCCTTAATGTACCCCGAATTTGAATGATATTCTGGACGATGATCTGAATCTTTGAAGGATTCAACGGTCGAAACGGTCATGCTTTGTCCCTGGTGCTCCATTGCTTTCGTTTGCTCGTTTGGCGGTTTCACTGCCTGATTCACTGTGCTGTGGTGGTAACACGTATAAACCTGGTCCCATATCATTTTTGTAATTGGCTTGTGCAGAACACTGTGCCGGCAAAATAAACCGAGCGTTTGAAGCTTTTCCCGGATATTCGACAGATTCGGGAAGAATTTCGTGATGAGTGGACCAAAGAGATGATATGGTTAAGCTTTCTGTTCGGGTATCGCCATATACAAATTTATCGCCTTCTTCGGAGCATTACTTTTTGGCATAGCCAGATCGCATGGAACATCGCTAGTCTGGATCGTTAAATTTAAAGGTTTTTCGTTCCCAATCATTGATACCGATAGATCTAGCGAAAGTGTTTGTCGGGGATCAATGAATGTTATGACTCCGCTTCTTATTATCGGCGTTGACGATATAATCATCGAAACACCTTCGAGGAAAGTGTTGTTTGTAGTTTTGTTTACAAATTCTACTTGCTTGAAATTTGCAACCGTGGGAGTATCAGCAACTATACTTGCCACTTCTTCCCCGACAGGAGAGTCAGAAATACCAGCGGCCACTGAAAAAAATAGGACATTACTTTGTGTATAGACAAAACAGTAAGTTTTACAAAGAAATAAGTCGAATCCTGTTGACGAGAACATTATTACTAATCGTAAATCGATCACAAGTAGTATTCGTAGTTTGTTTTTTGACGTTCTTTTTGTTTTTTTTATGTTTGTTTTCATTTAGTTTTGAGCCGTCGACTGAATTTTAAATATATTTTAATGTTAAATTGTAAAAAAAATCGGTTATTTAAAAAAGCTTTGTCACTGGGATCTACCAAAGAGAATAGGGAATGAGACGCAGAGTGAAAATCAGTCAAAACGGCAACACTCCCTTTACGATGGTTTCAACACTAGAATTTTGGCAACCGCTTCCAAAGGCAGCACTTCAAATGACTCCTATTATATTTTGAAAACAAACCTTTTGTCGATCGTTGGATTTGTTTATCAAACGATGTGCATTTCGAAGTCAAGTCAAGAAGGTTTCTTTCGAAAGCTATATGAGTATATATGTACTCTTCAAGATCATTAATATTTCATTAATTGTTACATCTTTCATATCATTTATTCTGCACAGTACTCAGAAATAGCCTTGATCACCTTTTTAAAAACTCTCTGCTGTTGTCCCTTGAGGGTAGCGTTAGACTTCGATCTTGTTATCGGTAGAATCTTAAAAAAATATTGCTGTATAAACTCCAAAAACTTCGATATTTGTCGCATGTACATGAAGTTATGTACATAATGTACACAAAGAAGATCAGATACCGCTTCGATGACGTTTTCCGTTCCTTCACTCAGCCGCACTTGCTCGGCAAATACGTAGTACACTTTTTTATCATTTCCATAATCTGAAATGTAACAAAGAATCAAAATTAAATGAACGATATTAGGTGATGACACTGAATTATCAGAATAAAAGGAGTCTTCAGAATCGCATAGTCCGTGCGACTCATCAAAAGTGCTAACGCGAAACTTAGTATGTAAACCAAAAAGTACACGTGACCAAAAAAAAAGAGATAGATTTAGTATTTAAACTTGTAAATACTTAATGTATATCTTTATATATGTGTTTTAAAAATGTTAGTTACTGCAGTTAGTTTGTTTAAAATTCCTCCACAAAAGATTATTGAAGAAATCATCGCTGAACTACACTCTATAATATAAATTCAGTTAAGTATGAGAGAAGCGAGTATGCAATAAGTACTTGTTTTTTGATATATCTGTTTGTCTATGTTTCTATTAAACAATCTTGACCTGCCTATGGCAACTAGCATAGGTCCAGAGCAATCAGTAGAAATACCATCAATCTTCGTTCCGATCTATAAAATATTTTAAACAATAAATATTTATAAATTTAGTTTTGTTATAGGAGATAATTTCTCCCAACAAAGAGCACAGAAATCTAAATATATCGACATCCGAAGCTGTTGTATCCAAATGAGTGACCTTCCGATTGGTCTTCGAATAGTCGATTAGCTTCGACCGTTTTGCCATACAATAATGTTCTAAATATTTAACTGATGCACCAGTGGCACACTCAAAATGATAATCCAAAATGCATTTTCGCCGCAATACTGGGAAATCTGTCAACAGTTCCTTAAGTGGTTTACGTCGTCAAACAGATATCGAACATATGACTGAGACTCTCTCAAAAACTCCGGTGTAAGTAATCCAGGTTCGTTGCGTGCAAGTGTTGATAGGATATACTTAGTACACTCTTTGCTCGAGTTTTCCCAATATTCTTTATTCGTTCCAGCACGTACATTACAATTCAGCCGAACATCTATTTTAGTTGGTACCGACTCGTCACATTCGTTCTTGAAACGATTCAGATAAGAGTTTCGATTTAACATTTTTTTTTTAATCCATCCATATCCTATTCCTGTATCATAACCATCGTCGTCTAAAATGATAAGGCATGGATACTTTTCAAAAATATCTTTTGCGACGTTTTCCATAACGCTAGCTTGAATTTCAGTGTCAATCGCCCGTAGTTGATCCACCACCGATGATGTAATGCCGCTCCACTCAGTTTTTGATAGCTGGAGCGACCGAGGTGCACATTTATTTGGGTTCTCGCTACGAAACTTTTGCAAATCCTGGAGACGTATATGTATATTGTAACTTATTTTGTTCCAGTTTATTTGGAAACTTCGAAACTTTAGTTCACTTGATGCGATTTTTTTGGAACTTTTCAATAGCTTCACCTCATGCGGACCTCGTTCAACTCTTCATTCGGTTCTCCGGTCATATTTTTGACAACTAACGTAGTTCTGATGTTTTCCTGTGATGAATCATCGTCCGTGTCTGTGATGGAGTCGCCATGCAAATCCACCTCCAGAATGGGCACCATTAGCTCCTGCGATAATCCTGGAATTTGATCTAGTGTGTTGACTGAGAACGGAACCACTGAAGTTATGTTTGAGGTAGGCTGTGTTTGAGGAAGCAAAGCTGATGAATTGGCATTGATGGTCAAAGACTGATCGTAGAGAAAACTCCTTTGTTTAATTGATTTTGAATGATCTTCGTTGATTGTACCTAAAATTTAAAGAAAGTTAAATTTAATAAATTTAATCATACATGTTTGTGTGTGCACAGAAAATGTTGAATATTAGCACTTATACTACAAACATCAAACTGCAAACTAATCGAAATTTCCTTGTATCTCAATTTATGTGCTCCTGTCGATCAACAGTACATTAGAAGATGCAAAATGTAATGTAATAATGAAAATGGCAAAATGCAAAATGTTTGTTGGAGTATTGATATTTTTTGTTTGCCATACAGTCATTTGGATAATAAACCGTACCTATCATAGTAAATTATATAGCACTGTGAGGATTAACGCAACAAAAAGAACGATAAACCCTGGGAGTCTGAGGTGATTGAAAAAATCACGCGTTTTTTTTGAAAGGGCCAATAAGAATGCTGTCAAAGTCCACTTTGGGAGGAAATTCTAGAGAAACGAATAATCGCCGATTATAAATCACAGCAGTAAACGAAAGAGAAAACTTTTCTTTTTCGTAAAACGTTAACATCCAGTCTCGACGAATTACGGTTTGTCTGGAATTTTCTCTCAAAGTGAATATTGACAGTATGCTTATTGGCCGTTTACAAAAAACGTGAGAAATATTGCTCTGCCTTTACCTTTCTACCGAAGGAATATCGCTCAACATTCTTTTACCTATGGAATATCATCGAAAACCTACAAATATTTATTGAATTCGCAATATACCTGATGACATTAATTGTATTGGTGCCTTTTACACAAAAACAGCCGAGAGATACTGGCCTCACTGTGACAGATCTGAATGGAAGCGAATAATCTCCATTGAACTTGTATTATTACCGCCACCATCAGTTTTTACAGCTTCAAATTTGTTGCCAATGGCTGTCTCTGCCACAACTAAAAACCGTGAAGTTTTAAGCAAACACACTTCTTGAACGACACATTGAAAATTTCACCGAAAATGAAGTTTGTACTGCTTACACAAAACTCCTGGTTGCCAAAACTAGCAAAAAAATAACCTGATCACGGATGCCAGGTCACACGCTAAGAATAACAAACTTCTTTTTGAGGAAAAAATACCCATCTCGGACTAAACTTCATCCCATCAAAATTAGGTAAAATGGATATTACCCAAAGACTGAGTAACATTAAGCATGCTCAAAAATGGGTAATTTTCACCCAGTGTTACATCCATGAGAGATTCTCAAAAGTATGTAATTTTTACCATAAATTAAGTTGGTGGCACATTACTTCAAATTGGGTACTTTTTAACCAAAATTATGGTGGGGGAGTCATTCCTTAGAATTAGGTAAATTTAAACCAAAATTGAGTTGTTTTTGTTTTTATGCTTAGGAATTTGGATAAACAAATTGAACAAAAGAGATTAGCACCTCCAAAGCACATCGTTACCCATTGCTTTTACTTGTATATATGCAGGTTAACTAATTGACCTATCATAATATTATGTAACGACGAAACAATATTTGACCTAGCACTTGCCCCTTGGAGGTTACAATCTTTTTTGGTTCAACTTATTTGTTTTCTGCAAGATTTTATTTATTATAAGAGTTTTTTTCAAAGCCGTTTACCTCAGTTTACCGTCTTACGAAAGCTGTGCAATAATTTTGTTTATAAATTCATAAATCCAGTCTTTGTGGGGATTTTTTAAAGAATCAAAAGAGCTTTGGTACAAAAAGAGAAATAAGAGCAATGGTCTATTGACCGTAAATGGCACTTTTGATACGGGTTAGTATGCTGCTGCTCTACGCATAATTATCCCATGTATATACGGAATCCCGTAGCATATAGGACAGTTATGCTTATAGCGGCAGTATATACACGAATTAGAAGCCCAGCTTGATGTTAACCGTTCATCTCAGCTGCGTCTGTGTTATCAAGCGCTGTTACCAGATCGTTTACCGACCTGCGCGAGCTACATAATAGAACTTTCTGTACTTTCATGCGAAACAAATCAGATAGTGGTCCTAATGGCGGTGGAATGCGTAAGTTGAACACTACGAAACATTTAAACAGGACATCAAGAGCCTGGAGCGCACTCGAGCCGATAGAGATTTGAGCATCTCCGCCTAACATGACAAAATAATTGCTATTTTGTGCAGGTATTCCGATGCACACTAGATGAATGTTCTGGTCTATGGCATCTGCAGGCTGTAATATATAAATACGTAAGATATTGCTTGTAACAAGAAATAAAATAGTTACATTTCTCGACTAACATATGATTAGAGCCGTAAAGCCAATGATGTCAAACCGAGCAAAATGAGAATGAAGTTTAGTATATCTTTTTTATTCATTAATTAAAGTGGTCTATTATGCCTAATGAAAAAATGTCGCTATTTGGTAGATAAAACATTATTATTTCACGTCAAAATACGAAATAGAAGCAAAACATTACATAGGGTAAAGTGCCTATTTTCACCATACTAAGCAGGGTGCCTCACTAATTCATTAATTTCTCGGCCTTCAATCAATGGAATGCCTAAAAATTGACATCAACAGCTTTGCTTCGTTGTTAAGAACCAGTATAATAACACAAATGTGCTGAAAACAGTGAAATTCTGGTGTTTTGGTTTTGAAGCCGTTAATTTGAGTCCTTGAATGACTTTGAAATATAACGTAAGCACGTTTAAGCCCTTTAATCTATATAATACTGTTGTAATATATATAATACTGTTGTATTTTATGAAAAAAAAAAAAGACGTTGCATTTTTATGTATTTTGACAGCATATACACAAACAATCATATGAGAGGATCACACTCACCAAAATAAAAACAAAATAAAGGGTTACATTAATTTCTTCTTCATGAAATTCCATATCGAAGTTATCGGGAGCATCGAAGTCTGATTAGCAAATGGTTCGAAATACTCCAAAAGTGCTTGCTCAGTCAATCCTTCAACCGTTACGTTCTCTTTGGTTTCTGAGTCGCTATCAGTATCATTTTCCTTAATGTACCCCGAATTTGAATGATATTCTGGACGATGATCTGAATCTTTGAAGGATTCAACGGTCGAAACGGTCATGCTTTGTCCCTGGTGCTCCATTGCTTTCGTTTGCTCGTTTGGCGGTTTCACTGCCTGATTCACTGTGCTGTGGTGGTAACACGTATAAACCTGGTCCCATATCATTTTTGTAATTGGCTTGTGCAGAACACTGTGCCGGCAAAATAAACCGAGCGTTTGAAGCTTTTCCCGGATATTCGACAGATTCGGGAAGAATTTCGTGATGAGTGGACCAAAGAGATGATATGGTTAAGCTTTCTGTTCGGGTATCGCCATATACAAATTTATCGCCTTCTTCGGAGCATTACTTTTTGGCATAGCCAGATCGCATGGAACATCGCTAGTCTGGATCGTTAAATTTAAAGGTTTTTCGTTCCCAATCATTGATACCGATAGATCTAGCGAAAGTGTTTGTCGGGGATCAATGAATGTTATGACTCCGCTTCTTATTATCGGCGTTGACGATATAATCATCGAAACACCTTCGAGGAAAGTGTTGTTTGTAGTTTTGTTTACAAATTCTACTTGCTTGAAATTTGCAACCGTGGGAGTATCAGCAACTATACTTGCCACTTCTTCCCCGACAGGAGAGTCAGAAATACCAGCGGCCACTGAAAAAAATAGGACATTACTTTGTGTATAGACAAAACAGTAAGTTTTACAAAGAAATAAGTCGAATCCTGTTGACGAGAACATTATTACTAATCGTAAATCGATCACAAGTAGTATTCGTAGTTTGTTTTTTGACGTTCTTTTTGTTTTTTTTATGTTTGTTTTCATTTAGTTTTGAGCCGTCGACTGAATTTTAAATATATTTTAATGTTAAATTGTAAAAAAAATCGGTTATTTAAAAAAGCTTTGTCACTGGGATCTACCAAAGAGAATAGGGAATGAGACGCAGAGTGAAAATCAGTCAAAACGGCAACACTCCCTTTACGATGGTTTCAACACTAGAATTTTGGCAACCGCTTCCAAAGGCAGCACTTCAAATGACTCCTATTATATTTTGAAAACAAACCTTTTGTCGATCGTTGGATTTGTTTATCAAACGATGTGCATTTCGAAGTCAAGTCAAGAAGGTTTCTTTCGAAAGCTATATGAGTATATATGTACTCTTCAAGATCATTAATATTTCATTAATTGTTACATCTTTCATATCATTTATTCTGCACAGTACTCAGAAATAGCCTTGATCACCTTTTTAAAAACTCTCTGCTGTTGTCCCTTGAGGGTAGCGTTAGACTTCGATCTTGTTATCGGTAGAATCTTAAAAAAATATTGCTGTATAAACTCCAAAAACTTCGATATTTGTCGCATGTACATGAAGTTATGTACATAATGTACACAAAGAAGATCAGATACCGCTTCGATGACGTTTTCCGTTCCTTCACTCAGCCGCACTTGCTCGGCAAATACGTAGTACACTTTTTTATCATTTCCATAATCTGAAATGTAACAAAGAATCAAAATTAAATGAACGATATTAGGTGATGACACTGAATTATCAGAATAAAAGGAGTCTTCAGAATCGCATAGTCCGTGCGACTCATCAAAAGTGCTAACGCGAAACTTAGTATGTAAACCAAAAAGTACACGTGACCAAAAAAAAAGAGATAGATTTAGTATTTAAACTTGTAAATACTTAATGTATATCTTTATATATGTGTTTTAAAAATGTTAGTTACTGCAGTTAGTTTGTTTAAAATTCCTCCACAAAAGATTATTGAAGAAATCATCGCTGAACTACACTCTATAATATAAATTCAGTTAAGTATGAGAGAAGCGAGTATGCAATAAGTACTTGTTTTTTGATATATCTGTTTGTCTATGTTTCTATTAAACAATCTTGACCTGCCTATGGCAACTAGCATAGGTCCAGAGCAATCAGTAGAAATACCATCAATCTTCGTTCCGATCTATAAAATATTTTAAACAATAAATATTTATAAATTTAGTTTTGTTATAGGAGATAATTTCTCCCAACAAAGAGCACAGAAATCTAAATATATCGACATCCGAAGCTGTTGTATCCAAATGAGTGACCTTCCGATTGGTCTTCGAATAGTCGATTAGCTTCGACCGTTTTGCCATACAATAATGTTCTAAATATTTAACTGATGCACCAGTGGCACACTCAAAATGATAATCCAAAATGCATTTTCGCCGCAATACTGGGAAATCTGTCAACAGTTCCTTAAGTGGTTTACGTCGTCAAACAGATATCGAACATATGACTGAGACTCTCTCAAAAACTCCGGTGTAAGTAATCCAGGTTCGTTGCGTGCAGGTGTTGATAGGATATACTTAGTACACTCTTTGCTCGAGTTTTCCCAATATTCTTTATTCGTTCCAGCACGTACATTACAATTCAGCCGAACATCTATTTTAGTTGGTACCGACTCGTCACATTCGTTCTTGAAACGATTCAGATAAGAGTTTCGATTTAACATTTTTTTTTAATCCATCCATATCCTATTCCTGTATCATAACCATCGTCGTCTAAAATGATAAGGCATGGATACTTTTCAAAAATATCTTTTGCGACGTTTTCCATAACGCTAGCTTGAATTTCAGTGTCAATCGCCCGTAGTTGATCCACCACCGATGATGTAATGCCGCTCCACTCAGTTTTTGATAGCTGGAGCGACCGAGGTGCACATTTATTTGGGTTCTCGCTACGAAACTTTTGCAAATCCTGGAGACGTATATGTATATTGTAACTTATTTTGTTCCAGTTTATTTGGAAACTTTGAAACTTTAGTTCACTTGATGCGATTTTTTTGGAACTTTTCAATAGCTTCACCTCATGCGGACCTCGTTCAACTCTTCATTCGGTTCTCCGGTCATATTTTTGACAACTAACGTAGTTCTGATGTTTTCCTGTGATGAATCATCGTCCGTGTCTGTGATGGAGTCGCCATGCAAATCCACCTCCAGAATGGGCACCATTAGCTCCTGCGATAATCCTGGAATTTGATCTAGTGTGTTGACTGAGAACGGAACCACTGAAGTTATGTTTGAGGTAGGCTGTGTTTGAGGAAGCAAAGCTGATGAATTGGCATTGATGGTCAAAGACTGATCGTAGAGAAAACTCCTTTGTTTAATTGATTTTGAATGATCTTCGTTGATTGTACCTAAAATTTAAAGAAAGTTAAATTTAATAAATTTAATCATACATGTTTGTGTGTGCACAGAAAATGTTGAATATTAGCACTTATACTACAAACATCAAACTGCAAACTAATCGAAATTTCCTTGTATCTCAATTTATGTGCTCCTGTCGATCAACAGTACATTAGAAGATGCAAAAAAAATCCGGCATGTAATAATGAAAATGGCAAAATGCAAAATGTTTGTTGGAGTATTGATATTTTTTGTTTGCCATACAGTCATTTGGATAATAAACCGTACCTATCATAGTAACTTATATAGCACTGTGAGGATTAACGCAACAAAAAGAACGATAAACCCTGGGAGTCTGAGGTGATTGAAAAAATCACGCGTTTTTTTTGAAAGGGCCAATAAGAATGCTGTCAAAGTCCACTTTGGGAGGAAATTCTAGAGAAACGAATAATCGCCGATTATAAATCACAGCAGTAAACGAAAGAGAAAACTTTTCTTTTTCGTAAAACGTTAACATCCAGTCTCGACGAATTACGGTTTGTCTGGAATTTTCTCTCAAAGTGAATATTGACAGTATGCTTATTGGCCGTTTACAAAAAACGTGAGAAATATTGCTCTGCCTTTACCTTTCTACCGAAGGAATATCGCTCAACATTCTTTTACCTATGGAATATCATCGAAAACCTACAAATATTTATTGAATCCGCAATATACCTGATGACATTAATTGTATTGGTGCCTTTTACACAAAAACAGCCGAGAGATACTGGCCTCACTGTGACAGATCTGAATGGAAGCGAATAATCTCCATTGAACTTGTATTATTACCGCCACCATCAGTTTTTACAGCTTCAAATTTGTTGCCAATGGCTGTCTCTGCCACAACTAAAAACCGTGAAGTTTTAAGCAAACACACTTCTTGAACGACACATTGAAAATTTCACCGAAAATGAAGTTTGTACTGCTTACACAAAACTCCTGGTTGCCAAAACTAGCAAAAAAATAACCTGATCACGGATGCCAGGTCACACGCTAAGAATAACAAACTTCTTTTTGAGGAAAAAATACCCATCTCGGACTAAACTTCATCCCATCAAAATTAGGTAAAATGGATATTACCCAAAGACTGAGTAACATTAAGCATGCTCAAAAATGGGTAATTTTTACCCAGTGTTACATCCATGAGAGATTCTCAAAAGTATGTAATTTTTACCATAAATTAAGTTGGTGGCACATTACTTCAAATTGGGTACTTTTTAACCAAAATTATGGTGGGGGAGTCATTCCTTAGAATTAGGTAAATTTAAACCAAAATTGAGTTGTTTTTGTTTTTATGCTTAGGAATTTGGATAAACAAATTGAACAAAAGAGATTAGCACCTCCAAAGCACATCGTTACCCATTGCTTTTACTTGTATATATGCAGGTTAACTAGTTGACCTATCATAATATTATGTAACGACGAAACAATATTTGACCTAGCACTTGCCCCTTGGAGGTTACAATCTTTTTTGGTTCAACTTATTTGTTTTCTGCAAGATTTTATTTATTATAAGAGTTTTTTTCAAAGCCGTTTACCTCAGTTTACCGTCTTACGAAAGCTGTGCAATAATTTTGTTTATAAATTCATAAATCCAGTCTTTGTGGGGATTTTTTAAAGAATCAAAAGAGCTTTGGTACAAAAAGAGAAATAAGAGCAATGGTCTATTGACCGTAAATGGCACTTTTGATACGGGTTAGTATGCTGCTGCTCTACGCATAATTATCCCATGTATATACGGAATCCCGTAGCATATAGGACAGTTATGCTTATAGCGGCAGTATATACACGAATTAGAAGCCCAGCTTGATGTTAACCGTTCATCTCAGCTGCGTCTGTGTTATCAAGCGCTGTTACCAGATCGTTTACCGACCTGCGCGAGCTACATAATAGAACTTTCTGTACTTTCATGCGAAACAAATCAGATAGTGGTCCTAATGGCGGTGGAATGCGTAAGTTGAACACTACGAAACATTTAAACAGGACATCAAGAGCCTGGAGCGCACTCGAGCCGATAGAGATTTGAGCATCTCCGCCTAACATGACAAAATAATTGCTATTTTGTGCAGGTATTCCGATGCACACTAGATGAATGTTCTGGTCTATGGCATCTGCAGGCTGTAATATATAAATACGTAAGATATTGCTTGTAACAAGAAATAAAATAGTTACATTTCTCGACTAACATATGATTAGAGCCGTAAAGCCAATGATGTCAAACCGAGCAAAATGAGAATGAAGTTTAGTATATCTTTTTTTATTCATTAATTAAAGTGGTCTATTATGCCTAATGAAAAAATGTCGCTATTTGGTAGATAAAACATTATTATTTCACGTCAAAATACGAAATAGAAGCAAAACATTACATAGGGTAAAGCGCCTATTTTCACCATACTAAGCAGGGTGCCTCACTAATTCATTAATTTCTCGGCCTTCAATCAATGGAATGCCTAAAAATTGACATCAACAGCTTTGCTTCGTTGTTAAGAACCAGTATAATAACACAAATGTGCTGAAAACAGTGAAATTCTGGTGTTTTGGTTTTGAAGCCGTTAATTTGAGTCCTTGAATGACTTTGAAATATAACGTAAGCACGTTTAAGCCCTTTAATCTATATAATACTGTTGTAATATATATAATACTGTTGTATTTTATGAAAAAAAATACGTTGCATTTTTATGTATTTTGACAGCATATACACAAACAATCATATGAGAGGATCACACTCACCAAAATAAAAACAAAATAAAGGGTTACATTAATTTCTTCTTCATGAAATTCCATATCGAAGTTATCGGGAGCATCGAAGTCTGATTAGCAAATGGTTCGAAATACTCCAAAAGTGCTTGCTCAGTCAATCCTTCAACCGTTACGTTCTCTTTGGTTTCTGAGTCGCTATCAGTATCATTTTCCTTAATGTACCCCGAATTTGAATGATATTCTGGACGATGATCTGAATCTTTGAAGGATTCAACGGTCGAAACGGTCATGCTTTGTCCCTGGTGCTCCATTGCTTTCGTTTGCTCGTTTGGCGGTTTCACTGCCTGATTCACTGTGCTGTGGTGGTAACACGTATAAACCTGGTCCCATATCATTTTTGTAATTGGCTTGTGCAGAACACTGTGCCGGCAAAATAAACCGAGCGTTTGAAGCTTTTCCCGGATATTCGACAGATTCGGGAAGAATTTCGTGATGAGTGGACCAAAGAGATGATATGGTTAAGCTTTCTGTTCGGGTATCGCCATATACAAATTTATCGCCTTCTTCGGAGCATTACTTTTTGGCATAGCCAGATCGCATGGAACATCGCTAGTCTGGATCGTTAAATTTAAAGGTTTTTCGTTCCCAATCATTGATACCGATAGATCTAGCGAAAGTGTTTGTCGGGGATCAATGAATGTTATGACTCCGCTTCTTCTTATCGGCGTTGACGATATAATCATCGAAACACCTTCGAGGAAAGTGTTGTTTGTAGTTTTGTTTACAAATTCTACTTGCTTGAAATTTGCAACCGTGGGAGTATCAGCAACTATACTTGCCACTTCTTCCCCGACAGGAGAGTCAGAAATACCAGCGGCCACTGAAAAAAATAGGACATTACTTTGTGTATAGACAAAACAGTAAGTTTTACAAAGAAATAAGTCGAATCCTGTTGACGAGAACATTATTACTAATCGTAAATCGATCACAAGTAGTATTCGTAGTTTGTTTTTTGACGTTCTTTTTGTTTTTTTTATGTTTGTTTTCATTTAGTTTTGAGCCGTCGACTGAATTTTAAATATATTTTAATGTTAAATTGTAAAAAAAATCGGTTATTTAAAAAAGCTTTGTCACTGGGATCTACCAAAGAGAATAGGGAAAGAGACGCAGAGTGAAAATCAGTCAAAACGGCAACACTCCCTTTACGATGGTTTCAACACTAGAATTTTGGCAACCGCTTCCAAAGGCAGCACTTCAAATGACTCCTATTATATTTTGAAAACAAACCTTTTGTCGATCGTTGGATTTGTTTATCAAACGATGTGCATTTCGAAACAAAGAGATGAAATAATTCTAAAGCTTGTTTTTACTCATACATATACTCTAAAATGCACCTTACAATCACGATTGCACTAAATTCTGACGAAAATTCAAATTTCTGTTTTGAAAGATGTACAATACTTATCTCCTCCAACTCAGGCATGAGTAATGTTTATTTACATTGCACGATTGGTCTGCTCAATAAGGTATTTTTGGCTTCACACTATTCGTCTCTTTCCATATTCTCTTTGGGATCTACTAATAGGTGGTTTAAACTAAAGGGCTCAAACGCGCTTACGTTGCACTTGAAAGTCAGTCAAGGACTCAAGATAACGGCTCAAAAGCCAAAACAAAGCAAACACGTGAAGTTAACGGCGCAAAGCAAAGGACTTGAAAGCCAAATCAAAACAATTTTTTTTATTTGGCTTTCCAGTCCTTTGCTTTGCGCCGTTTACTTCAACATGTTTGCTTTGTTTTGGTTTTACAGCTGTTAATTTGAGCCCTTGACTGACTTTCAAATATAACGTAAGCACGTTTAAGCCATTCAATATACATAACAAAGTTTTACTTGGTTTTACTGTTTTTTTGTTAGACATGCTGCACAGGTTATTTATAAAGATAATAGTGATACAAGAAGTCCATTATTGTTTGAAGAATCAGGCAATAACAATTATTTACAAAAATAGGAAAAAAAGACCAACCACCGATTTCACATATTTTACATTTAATAGGATAACTCTTTTGTTGGAAATCGACATCAATAAAGCCTACACAATAATAAAATCCTCCTAAAATAACTCACAAGATTATATAAGAACAAAAATTAAAGGTCCGGAATGCCAATTCAAGCACTTAGGGCCAATTTCTTCACCCTCGCTTAACTTTTAAACCAGGTTCACCAGTACGTTTAAACCTGGCTTAAGCGTTAAGCGAGGGTGAAGAAATCGGTCCTTAATGCAGCTAAGCCGTAAAATGAAACAAAGGGCGTAAAAACCACTCGTTTAATATGGATTGTGCGCCGTTTACTGTAAATTATAACATAATTTTGATAAATTTATTCGATTATAGACTCACAATAGCTTAAAGAATGCAGAATAAGGATGCTATTAATGCAATAAAACGAAAAAGATGAATTTGGCTTTAAGGCCCTAATCATATGTTAGTCGAGATTTATCCATCTTATTAGAGGCGCAGCAAACAACTCATCCGGTGTTGTTTCCTGGTGTGTGTGATCTTTTCACTCTTCGTACGGCCATTTCTTTCATTAAGATTAGATATCCTCGAATGTACACTGCAAATATTATAGAAACTATATTTCAAAATAAGTAATGGCATATAATATTGTATATACCGTCAGCTACGTTCGGAAAAGCTCCACGGCGAAGTAACAATGATTGAGCTAATACTCGCTTAAGGCTTGCCTCCGACTCTGGAGCATTCATCAACCTGTCGAACGCCTGCTGCACCCGGTTTATATGAGAAAAGGACAAATAATGTAATTAGCAGGAGTAAACATAACTTGTAGTATTTGATGAGACTACTTAAAAATCGATTGATTCAATAAATCTTTTGCACGCTATTTTTATGTTTTATTTCATTGCCTTCAGTCAATTAGAACGTTTCGCATCATTCTTTTAAACTTCTTCGGCTACGTTAAATTCCAGAAACTGAAAACACATCCGCCATATTGAAAAGTCTCTACTTCAAGTTTAAAATAGAGCGCATTGGCCCGATTTACAATGAATGATGGGCTCAATTTAAAACTTTGTCGTAATATAAGACGGTATTAGGGCCGATTTCTTCACCCTCGTTTAACTTTTAGACCAGGTTTACTAGTTTGTTAAACCTGGTTTAAATGCAAACGCTTAAGCCAGGTTTTATCGCACCGGTAAAACTGATTTAAGAGTGAAGCGAGGGTCAAGAAATCGATCCTAATTAGGGTGGCTCAAAAATATTTATTTGAAACAAATAAAATGGTTCTTTGTTTCAATTTTGAAAATCGAACCAAAGTGAGCTGCGTACAAGGCAATCGATTTACCAACTACGCTATGCTCGCACCTTTCGAATAGAATGTTTCTAGCGTATTGTTGGTACTAGGGGCAGATCCCAATAGAATGGAATACGAGAGCACAAATAGATATTCATGATAGATAAATGAAGAATCCTTACCATTAGACCATTATATGATTTTAAATGCGGAAATTGGCTCAGGAATTGATGGACATTTTTTCTGGGTTATCATGTTTTTATGGATAACGAACGACTTCTTTAAAGCTGTTGAAATCTCGCGAGAGTTTTGAGGGGTAGCCTCTATAGCAGTGCACATTTCCGCCGCCGACACCATTTCATCAGAAACATCTACACTTTCGTTGCCATTTGTGCGCTTAAACTTTCGCAAACCACGTGGTATTTCTTTGCGCATATTCGCCACCCGCTGTTCAATGTAGCCACTGTGCGGGCCTGTTAGTTGACCATTATGCTTAAAAAAAACGCCGACTGTAAGAGATTATGTTAAGTTACATTGGACATGTTTATATTTTATAAAATACCTCGATGGGCGCATTTTCTGTCACCTTTTTGATTAAGTGTGGGAAGGCATGTACAATCCGTTGCGCAAGAGACATTTTTTCCTGTCGGGTAGAATAACTGAAATAAAAAAATTGTGTAGAAAAACAAGAAAACGGAAAATAATGTATTTACTATTATTAACTATGAAACTTACTTCTGTTCTGTCCAAACACGTTTTCCAAAAAAATGGTCGCATATGATCCGCGTCATACGGAACAGTTCATTGTGTTGCAGAACCACGTGTATTGATAGCTTACAGGTGTAAATGTTTCGAAATTGTGGGTTTTGTTCCAATGCAGCCTTAATTTCACGAATCTGTATAATACAAATGGTTAGCACATGTAAGTGAATGATATTTTTTAACTTACTGGAAATGCTGAATTCGCTGCTACTGGTGACTCGATCCGTTCGTCATGTAATGCAATAGTTTGCTTGGCCTTTTCAATGAAGTCCAGAATCAGAACAAGCAGTCCTCTTTTTGTTTTTTCCATCTCCCTCAAGTCTTGCTCTTTCATAACAGCTATACTCTCGAACGTTACGCCGTTTTCTTTCCAAAATTGAGGAAAAAACCATTAAATTATAAGTGATATTTTATTTGTTGCATAGGTTAGATAAGGTGAACTAACGTACCCAAAAAATTCATGATTATATTAGTATCAAGTAAACATGTCGAATCAAGGAACATTATATGTGCATTGGCATCTTTTCATTAGAACGTAGGCGTGTAAGGCGCAGGGTTAAAAATATTCAAATTCATTGAATGAAAATTGATCATATTCAGGCGCATTCATTTTCAATATTCAGTGACGTAGCTGAAAACGTCAAACGAACAAACCACCCATTCATCTATGCATATTTTCATTCGTCTCCGATTATTACACGAAGCGACCGTGCAGCAACGAATCAAACGCTTCAAAGTAGGCCCTGCCACAATGTAAGCGACGATGATTGTTGTTTCATATGCTTTACCGACATTTGAAAACATTTACTTAGATAATTAGTGAAATGAATATATTGTACGATATTCAACTGAATGAATAACATGGATAGTTGAATGAATATTTTTTCTATTCACCGCGAGTCGCATCAGGTTCATTTTCAGTCATCAAAAAAGAGCTTCGGAACTTTTTTAACTCTGGTAAGGCGAAATTGGGAAATCTTCAAAATCATTTAGAACATTTTCGAAGCGATGGTAATCCTTGTTCTGGACAATTTTGCCAACAGCAGGTAACAACTTTTTCAGTCGAAGATGTGCGATTTTGAAGATCTCTCAAGCATTTACATATGCAACTTATTTGATTTTAATACCATGAAGCCAATGTATTATGTGTGATAAATATAAAGTTTTAAGCAGTTGGCCTAAACTTTATCGGATGAGTTGTTATATGATTTAGACAAAAAGTTTGTACAACACTTAAAATAGTTTAGTTAATAGGATTGTTGATTTATTATGTTCACACCAAAAAATAATGAAATTTAAACGACATGTAAATCAATACGAAGGTTCACATACAAAGATTGAATCAAAAATTTGATTGAAAATTACGTTAAAATCAATGCACTCAATTGGAGCATCAAAAAGCATGCAATTTTACACTTTCATTCGTGTAATATTACATGTCATTCATTTTACAGCAATATTCGAGTAAAAATACATTGAAGTGCATTGGTTTTCCATTTAAAGAAACTGTAATTTTCAATCCACGTATAAAATTAAAATAAAATTCGTTGAAGAAAGCACGACATGTCGTGTGTATTTGTGGTGAAACTTAATTTTACATTTATATTCATGCTCCAAATATGTGCATGAAAATAAATTTAAAATTACAAAAAATTTTTTTCTGTGTTGTCCAAGGAAAATAATTCAATACAATCTTATTATGCTTAACTTAATTTCGTCTAATGTATGGTCATGCGATGAGTGCATATTTATGGATTTAACACACCTGTTTCCGTTGAAAAAAAAATCGAAAAAGTAAGATCACTGAATGCAATACAGTTTGTTTTAGAACTTCATCACTGGCGCCACTAAAAAAGATCTAGAAAAAATATAACATTGAAACAATCTGAGTAAAATTAATTAATTGTATATTTTTTTGTATTTTTAATCTTTTGCTTGATTATACTTTTATAGTTCACATTAAATTTCAAATTCGATATATTGGGTTTTCAGCCACAAAAGGTTATACTTTTCATCCCTACCCAGTAAACGAAATGGCGACTAGGCGGGTTCAAATAGATGCTGGAAAACGGCAGGCTATTGGAACGTTGTTCTGGGCTACCTGCCGGAGCTTGCCGTTCATCAGAAAAATAGTGTGAGTATTGTTTTTTGATGATTCTGTTATTTACCATTAGGATATAATATGCTTTCGCAGCTATGTGATTTTTGCTGTAGAAAACTACTTGTCAATTGGAGCAAAGACCTAAACTAATCTGAAAACCTGACTTAAAAACTATAAAGAGAGCTAATCGTTACAACTGATGATTGCATCGGTTTTGTTCGGGAATTGCTTGCAACCTTGAATACAATAGTGACTCACGCATGCGAACTTGTATGCGATGGTGATTTTCAACGCATTTTCATTTTAATGTATACACAGGTTTTTTGGAAGAGTATGTTCTAGCTTATACGTCTGTTCTCTGTGACTACAGTCATGATTCGCTGGTTGGGCCACACGTCCGTCCAACTAACGAATTTGATTCGTTAGTTGGACCGACTGGCATATGTCAAAAACTCTTCAAAGGAGACGTTAGTAGTGTAATTGCATCTATTCACATCTCTAATAATTGTCAGATTGATTGTCAAAGATTGACATAAGATTTTGACATTCAGATGCTTTTTAGTTGGACAATGGTCCAACCAGCGGAGGTCCAACTAAAAAGCAGTCCAGTTAAAAAGTGTCCAACCAGCGAATCACGACTGTATAGTTTGCAAATGAACCTTGGGATTGCAAGCTGCTAACGGATTGCAAAAGTACTAGATCATGATGTGGAGTGCTGTCCCGGTTAACAATAAGGCGAACGAACATGTTGCAGATACGTCATTTAGTAAAACAACTTTCAGTTTGTTTGTTTAATTTAATTCGGTTTGTTTTAATTTAAAAATCAGAAACGAATAATTGATGTTTAAAATGAATATGACTGTACTCGCAAGGACACCCGCTATCAATGCATATGAAAAACTGGGATAATTTTTCCATAATTAAAGATCCCTATTGCAGATGAGACAGGAAATGCCACCCATTAAAACACTGCTTTAGCCCAATAGACCTTTCTCGTCAGACCTAACCCCCCTATTTCTTATGTTTTATCGAAAGATGTCATATTGACATTAAAAATGTCTTACTCCACTATCTGGGGCCAGGTGTCATTCTAAAATCTAAACTATCTCCCATGTAACGAAACTATGTAAGGTTTTCACGCTTATAACTCCGATATTACTATTTTAATGGTAAGGATTTTAATCATTCATACACCAACCGATTCAGAAACACCTTACTTAAATATTGGTAATAATTTAATATCTCCCCAATAAAAGTAGACTTTTGGAAATTGGTAAAATTAAAAAGTTCACGAAAAACGGGAAAATTACCATTCGTGAGGCAGATTTCTCAGACACAGCCGTCAAGAGAGGGCAGCTTAGTTGCTCAATGAAACACGAAAAGTCATAAATAGAAGCAACGCATGTCCGTTTAAATCAGTTGTTGCTCTTATCCCATACGAGCAACATCGTCTCCGGGCGATGCAATAAGCGCTATCGATTTTCGGTAACGTTGGCATTTGCACACACTCGCACCTAAGTGACTAAACCATATACTGTTAGTTTATAAATAGAGGTGACGCGTACCCGTTTGAATCAGTTTTTGTTCTTATGTCGAACGGGTAAGATCATGGCTGCAGCGTCTGGGCACTACAATAAGCGGTAGACGCTATGCATTTTCGGCAGCGGTGGCCGTGTGCGGATTTTTCGGGTACCAGCACGGTGTCACAGAATGATTTGCAAAGTGGGTGGGCGGGGTGGTTTGGATTTAATTCAATACGGTGTGTGCTGCTTAAGAGTGTTGCGTTTGAAAAAATATATTTATTTTTATGCATGCGTGTGCGTTGTAACTTGTTAATCCATGTTTACGGCGCTTTGTAGCTGCGTAGGGTAAAGAGCCTATTGGTTTTCATATTTCGGTTATGTTTTTTATCAGTAAGGCATCTGACAACGTGCTTCTGTAGTTATTGCACTGTTCAGCTGCGTAGTATTTTATATAGAAGAGTACACTCAGGTTTTTTTACGCGGATTTTGAAATTTACGCGGTTTTCATTAACGCGTTTTTTTTTTAAATTTACGCGGTTTTCATTTACACGGCCTGTATCCCCTGCGTGAAAAATCTGAATGTAATTGCATCGGAAACAATCACATTCCCAGCAGAACTTTTTGTTTTCTAATTTCAAACACGTTTGTTTCGTACTGCACACAACGGAAAATTTTAAAACAGAACTTACCGTCCCAGCAGCAGTTTAAGCGGGTGTTCTTTTTCGATTCAAATTCAAGCCATGTCTTAAGCGGTACTGGACTTAAAATTGTTTTCCCAGTTTATCCAGTCAGAATATCTGTCCTACCCTATGTATTTAAAACACAGTTCTAATTGCGTTTTAAAGTATACAACAAATAGAACGGTTGGGTATACCAATTTAAATTTTAAAATAAATCTGTTTTAAATTATGAAACAAACCGCTGTACTGAAGATATAATTATGTCAGTCCTATTACCACATAAAACACCTATTATACATAAAACGCTGCAGAATTGGTTTAATAATACAATGTTTACACTACAGAGTTATAACACGTTTTAATAATTAGCAACAAGAAAAATGTCACCAAGATAGCATAAAAAAACCCGTTTAAACTGGTAGTGCGAAAGTTGCATAACAATGTAATTTATCAAATAATTTCATTTTTCCACCACTAATCGATCAAGAAATACTTAAACTTAAGATTGTTTACTTAAGTTCATTAGTACATTATTGAAAATTTAAATGGAAAATGAAATTTCATATTTCATGGAGAATATGTATATTTCCGTTGGCTGGCGTGGGCTTCCTCATCACAGCTCTCAATATGGAACTTTTCTTTTGAATATATTTTCTGGACAGACCAGCCTATTTTTACTAGATGGATCAGCCAAATAATGCCAATCACCTAGTGAGATACTTGATTAATTAGTAGATTACCGTTAAAAGACCTTCAATAAATTATGTTTTGATGGGGAGGGTATATAGCAAATTGTAACATATGAAAACAGGCGAGTGAACAAGAACGTGAGTCGATATGTGTGATAGATAAAATTCATTTGCACACTCTTGAAAAAAGCTACATTTTTAATGTCACCGTGGTCGTGTCCTGTACACAACCCTTTAATTTTTTTTATAAACATTTCCGTTTAAATGAGGTTTCTAGGACATTTCCTGGTTTTTTCATGATAATTTAAAAATTGCAAAATACAAGAATGTTGAATATTTTTTTCACCAAATCAAGAATGGTGAGACGCGAAATATTCGTTTCGGCAGCACTGTTTTGTATTTTTTCTATTATTTTATCGGCAACACTGTAAATGAAGTGGTGAGTCCCACAGTTTATAAAGAACAGTTGCGCAAAGACTGAAGCAAATCTACCTATTGAACACTCAAAACGTCTACCTTTCGGACACGAAGAATAACAATGCTCGAATGCGTGGGGAGTATCGTTATTATGTGACTATTATTATGAAAAAATTCAATGATGTTATATTAGCATTATTTAAAACCAGGAATATGTCGCTTAATGACACTGATATTCAAATTTGGCTCTATTTCAAAAACCGGAACAGCTCTGGGTAGTGTTAATAATCTTCCACCGACAGTGGAAATATGAAGGTATTTCTCATAGTTAAAGTGCATCTAAAATTTTGACGCATTCCACTTATACATATGTACTTATTCAAATTTATCTTACGCTGCAAATTCGACTGATTTTTGTCACACCCCAATCAGACGGCAAGCGGCAAAAATCAATGCATTTCGTTCTTAGTTGCGGATCAGTTGTGAACCGGAAAAAGCTTATATTCTTTATACGATGTTATCTATCGTACTGATTTTTACAAAATAAAACTAAACACTTAATTTTAAATTTTTAAATGCACAAAGTTAACTTCTAACTGAAGCGTTCGAGAGAAGTCATTTGAAATTTAACTAAAAATAAAAGGTTGCCAAAATTTAGAAAAAGACCAATGATTGGTCCAATGTTGCCAATCCTCTTTACGCAACTCTACTATTAAAAACTCTGGTGAGTCCTAATATCACATTCATTAATGAGCTGAGTGAACCTTGATCTGTCAAATGTTACTTTTTTTCAACAAAGTAATTTCCAACAACCAAGGCAACCGGAAAACACCCAACTATGTAATGTTTTTCGACACGGAGTGGATGATTGGCGGTGCTGCAAAGATTCAGATTGCGATGAACCGACAAAACTTAGCTAAGCGATCGATTAGACGCAAATTAGACGACACAAACATGCAAGCCTAACATCAAAGAACGGAACATTCGAACACGTTTCTATCTTAACCAGTAAGTTCAGTCGGAATTTTGGCTGGCTCTAACTCCGGTTCCAGTGTCAACCGATTCTAATTAAAATCATATGTTTCAGTAGAGCCGGATACTAACTAGCCAGAATTGCTAGAGATACTCATCTGGGAGAAGAGAATTTTGATTTTCGCATATTAACACTTCATAGAGAAAATTAAACGCAAATTCACACTGGCTCCACTCGTCGAAATAAGGCGGTACAATCGCGCTTCATAGCGATTTTCTTGGTAGAAACGTAAACCATCAGCTGTCGGAATAAATCCTGCGCTTTGTACTGTACGATCTCCTGGCACTGGTTGACCACTACAGCTGGTAAACGTTTGTTGGTAATCTGGTAGTTGCAAAACACTGGGTCAGTTGCTTAAATCAGGAGTGCCCCTAGAAACATTTATCGCATTAGGATCATTTTCCTGGTTAGCTTTACATGACCGTCACGACCCACTAATGAATTCCCGATGTCAAATCCAATGTGACAGAAGGCTGTCGCATCCAACATTTGATGCATGTTGCTTTTGCTATGTTCAGGCATGAATGACGGTTTGTACTTATTCAGCATCTTTTTCAGGTCCATTTTCAAATATTCCGAAGATCATGTAGATGCTCGAATCCAAGACGGCTACGTCGAACTGCTCAACATTCGAGAGATGCTATAGGTCTTTCAATAGGAATATCTCCTGGACGGCGGCTGGGGAATTTTCGATTTAAATGTGGACCTAACCAAAAATTCGCCATCAAAATACTTTCATATTCGTAACATTTAAATTGAAATTGATTGGCTCACCTGTTCATGATGACGAAGAAAATTATTTCGAGACAAGCATATAAGGTCCTAAATGAAAATAAGAAACTATTTTGTCCTCGATTTTCTCTTTCGACTATTAGGAACATGGGGAGACTTGACCAGGTTTTCAGCTAAAACTGCATAAATCTCTAAAAAAGCCTTCAATCTCTCAAAAGTCATTCAGATATAATGCACAAAGTTATTGCGCGTCTTTATGATTTTTTGCAGAATTTTTAATTTAATTTTTGAAAAGTTACAAAAGTTTTTCTGTGATCGTTTTTTCTGGTCAAGTCTCCCCGCAATGGGCGGCGTGGGGAGACTTGACCAAGAGAATTTTGAAAAATCATAACAAAAAATAATGACATAAAACATACTGTAATTACTTTCGTTGGGAATTGAAACCGCAGGAGGTGTGATGACAACCAATCAAACGGAATTGTCGAATCCTATGTAAACGGAATCATATGTTCGAGAACGAGCAACCTCATGACAATAATCATTTGGGATAGTTTCGTCTGTCGAGTATCCCAGCTGCTCTAATAATTGTTCCACAGATTAAGATCACATTCGATTTGACTTGATCTAAGCATAACAGCTAAGTAATAGATCGCGCGCAAGGAGAAGAACATCTCGATTAAGAATAACAAATGTCGACTCAGTCAAGCTAATAACGATCGACTATGTTGAATCACTGGGAAAAGTACCATGCGGAGCAAGTGTGACATGACAATTGTTGGACGTAAATACGAAAAGGCTGAACCGAGTTGGCAGTCCGGTTATATCACGGTTGCATCAAGGTGACGCTTGTCTAGGTACATTGCAGCCCGATTCAGACGATACATCAGCTTCCGTCAACGTCAACGGAACATCACCGTTCCGTCAGGATAAGTTTAATACTTTTCTCTTGTGCCGGTTCACATGTGCCGTACATCAAAACGTTCCGTGACGTTAATGTTGTGTGTGAATGCTTCAATTTAACTGCATGTAACTAATCTTGACGTTCCGTTGACATTGATGGAAGCTGATGTATCGTCTGAATCGTCCTTTAAGGACGATTCAGACGATACATCAGCTTCCGTCATCGTCAACGGAACGTCACCGTTCCCTCAGGATAAGTTACATGCAGTTAAATGGAGGCATTCACACACAACATCAACGGCACGGAACGTTTTGACGTACGGCATGTGTGAACGGACGCAAGAGAAAAGTATTTAACTTATCCTGACGGAACGGTGACGTTCTGTTGATGTTGACGGAAGCTGATGTATCGTCTGAATCGCGCTTTATTCTGCATTACGACGGACCGCTTTTTCGAACGAATGTGATTTGCATTCTGAAGAACGACAGCAAAATCAAACGGGAGCCTACATGGATTGAACCACATTTGTTCGAAAAAGAGATCCGTTGTAACGTAGAATAAGGCTGTATTATGAATAATAAAAATAAGCTGAAGTATTTTATTTTTCTAGTATGCCCTACAGTAAATTGTATTTATGATTGAATGAAAATTGTAATACATAGATCACTCTAGCTATTACATGCAATTACAGATTCGTGTTTTGCTTACGACTTTGAGTTCACAATATCTAGACTGATAAAAGCATACTAGAAATGTCTTGAAATTAACACAAAATTTTTTTGCACCGCTAGGTGGCATATAAATATTGCTGACATGCGCATCTGATGCGTAAATCTACAAGAAATATTAATCTCATATTGATTTCATAACTAATGCATATATAACAATCATATGTAGTTGGCATATAAACGTATGCAGCGTTGCCAACATTTTTTTCAAAAAAACTGGAACCTTTCTTGAAAAAAAACTGGAAAAAACTGGATGCTCGAAAAAAACCTACTTCACCCTTGTAATGTTTAAATCAACGATTCAATGAACGTAATTTTAAGTAAACACGTATGTTCCATACCTTATACTGAAAATTTGTGTCGTTTTTTTGATATTGTTGTCCAAATTAAAAAAAATATATTAAAACATTCGAATTTGATTGTAAGTGTAATAGTTATAGTCGAATTTTACTGTTTTGAAAGTTTCAATGTACACATCCACAAAATCCTAAATTTAATACCATTTGCTAAACTTGAGGATGCGCTTAAACCTTTCTTACGATACCACTATAGCAATTAGCTGAGAATTCTACAAATGTTCATCAAAATATTTGGCACAGTGTACTGCCACCTTTATGTTTGAGTAAAATTCATTTGAAATCGAATCAAAATGTACATTCCCGAACCGTTTTACTCACAAGTGGTATAAAAAGAGTTCAGGTTACGGTGGATTAAAATCTTATTCTGTGGCACTCGGCATTATCCTATCGCTTGTTTGAAAATTCTATGAATCAAGTTACAATTTGCGAGAAAAAACTACATAAATGAACATTTAAAAAAAACTGGATAAAACTGGCTCAAATTTCAAAAAACTGGAAGATTTCTCCGATTGTCTGTTTGACTGGATGTTGTAACAAAAACTGGAAGAATCCAGTTTATACTGGAAGGTTGGCATCGCTGGCAGCGTTGCCAACATTTTTTTCAAAAAAACTGGAACCTTTCTTGAAAAAAAACTGGAAAAAACTGGATGCTCGAAAAAAACCTACTTCACCCTTGTAATGTTTAAATCAACGATTCAATGAACGTAATTTTAAGTAAACACGTATGTTCCATACCTTATACTGAAAATTTGTGTCGTTTTTTTGATATTGTTGTCCAAATTAAAAAAAATATATTAAAACATTCGAATTTGATTGTAAGTGTAATAGTTATAGTCGAATTTTACTGTTTTGAAAGTTTCAATGTACACATCCACAAAATCCTAAATTTAATACCATTTGCTAAGCTTGAGGATGCGCTTAAACCTTTCTTACGATACCACTATAGCAATTAGCTGAGAATTCTACAAATGTTCATCAAAATATTTGGCACAGTGTACTGCCACCTTTATGTTTGAGTAAAATTCATTTGAAATCGAATCAAAATGTACATTCCCGAACCGTTTTACTCACAAGTGGTATAAAAAGAGTTCAGGTTACGGTGGATTAAAATCTTATTCTGTGGCACTCGGCATTATCCTATCGCTTGTTTGAAAATTCTATGAATCAAGTTACAATTTGCGAGAAAAAACTACATAAATGAACATTTAAAAAAAACTGGATAAAACTGGCTCAAATTTCAAAAAATTGGAAGATTTCTCCGATTGTCTGTTTGACTGGATGTTGTAACAAAAACTGGAAGAATCCAGTTTAAACTGGAAGGTTGGCATCGCTGGATGTAAGAATGAATTATTTTAGCATCAGTGATGCCAGTTCCCTTTATACAATAGCCAACAGTGGAAATATAAAAGTCTGTAGATTGTCACAAAAGACTTCAATAAATTTGACGCAAAAATGTTGTGTATTGATATTTTAAATGATCAAAAACGTTAAAGACTGGTTCAAATTAGCTGTTATAGGCTTTGTTCTGTGAAATAATCGTGATCTGCAAAAAATCTGCAACGAAACTGCAAAATCTGCAGACTTACTAATATATATGCAGATCTGGCATCCTTATTTTAGTATTCCCCACTGGAGATTCATCCAAATGGTGTAAAATTATGGGGAAACAAGGCAAGTTAGGTAATCAGAATGTGGGGTTAAATGAGCACTTCGCACTATTTTTGTTTTTTTCAATAGTTAGAGGTACCAAATCATCGCGCCAATATGCAGCAACGAATCGGGGATAAAAAATAAAGCGATCCAGCATATAAATATTTTTGACCGGAAAGGTCTATTGCAGCAGGCCGTGAGCCCGTGTGATATTGAATGTACGGTTCAAATATGGGGGCGTTAACGCTTCATGATTGGCGTCTGTATGTTCGCTCTTGAGATCGCTGTTATAAATTCATAAGTGCTAACTCGTTAAGTTGTTCGCACACGAGACGACAGGACACGCCACAAACAATATACCCAGGTTTTTTTACGCGGGGGATACGCACCGCGTAAAAAAACCGCGTTAATTCGAAAATCCGCGTAAAAAAACTCTCAGCAAAAGACTTGAAAGTTTTTTTTGCGCGGATTTCGCTACACACAGAAAAAAAATGTTGGTAAAAATAAGAGTTTTTCACTCTTAGCAAAAAACAACTAACGCATACTCTTAGTTTAAAAATAAAACTTTTGTTTTGAATACTATTCTTCATTTGATTAAAAGGAAAACTTTTACTTTGATTATTATTCTTGATTAATTTAAAAGTTTTACTTTCAACCTAATAGTTGGCGTT
This sequence comes from Topomyia yanbarensis, assembly GCF_030247195.1. Classification (NCBI taxonomy): domain Eukaryota; kingdom Metazoa; phylum Arthropoda; class Insecta; order Diptera; family Culicidae; genus Topomyia; species Topomyia yanbarensis. The sequence goes on along the minus strand of NC_080671.1, from coordinate 216,456,104 downwards.
AGTTGTTTTTTGCTAAGAGCGGAATACTCTTACTTTTACCAATATTTTTTTTCTGTGTGTATTAACACGGTTTTTGCAAAAAATATTCTAAGTTCTTTTGAATGCAAAAGACAGAAGATTTTCGGAAAGATTCCCGCACCCCAACAATATGGGTATTTTCGGAGTGGTCTTGAAGAGTAGGTTCCAGAAATTGATTATGGACGCCATTTTGAAATCAAAGATGGCGACTTTCGGTTTTAGCGAAATTCGCTATAACCCAATCAATATGGGTATTTTTGGAATGGTCTTGAAGAGTAGGTGTCAGAAATTGATTTTTGACGTAATTTTGAAATCAAAGATGGCGACTTCCGGTTTAGCGAAATTCGCTATAACCCAATTAATATGGGTATTTTCGGAATGGTATTGACAAGTAGGTGCTTTATGTTTGACGCCATTTTGAAATCCAAGATGGCGACATCCGGTTTAGCGGAAATTCCCTACAACCCATGCAATATGGGTATTGTCGAAATTTGATTTCAAAATGGCGTCAAAAATCAATTTCTGGAACCTACTCTTCAAGACCATTCCGAAAAAACCCATATTGTTGGGGTGCGGGCCATAAGGAATCTTCCAGACCCGTCTCTTCCATATTTCCGAAAATCTTCTAAGTCTTTTGCATTCAAAAGGACTTAGAATATTTTTTGCAAAAACCGTGTTAATGCCTAAATCCGCGCAAAATAAAAACTGTCAAAATTCTTCTAAGTTCTTTGCATTTAAAAGGACTTAGAAATTTTTTTCAGAAAAAAGTCTAAGTCTTTTGCATTCAAAAGGACGTGGAAATAGAGGAGCCCGCGAGCGCACCAGGGTGACCTCGGTCGCCAGATGGCAGCGTGAGTGGGACAACTCCTCGAAAGGTAGGTGGACCCACCGGCTGATACCTAGCATATCGAGCTGGGTGGGAAGACCCCATGGGGAAGTTCACTTCCACCTGACACAATTCCTGTCAGGCCATGGCTGTTTCCGACAGTACCTCCACAGGTTCGGTACGCGGAGGTCCCAGCCTGCCCAGGTGTAGACGAAACTGCCGAACACATACTGTTCGTATGTCCTCGTTTCGACGTCGAAAGAAGAGCACTGCTCGACGTCTGTGGCTGGGACACAACCCCTGATACCCTTATTCAGCGGATGTGTCAATCGGTGGAGAAGTCGAACGCAGTCTCGGCTGCTACCACCCAGATTGCTTGTAGGCTACAGGTAATCTGGCGAACCGAGCAACAGACGACGGGCACGGCTAACTAGTGATTGGTTAGTTGGAGCGAAAAAGGCCAAGCGCAAAAAAGGGAGTGAATGGTCTGTTCATGCTGAGGCAGGTTTGGCGCAGCGACTGACAACCGCGTAAGGGGTAAACCCAGCCACCCCGAAGCAAGACAGAAGAGTGAGTGTATAGGCGTATAAGTGGACTGCCTCATGCCAAGATGGTAGGGTCGTACCGTAGTATGTTTGGACTTAGCTATCGATGCCTCATGGCGTGGTAGAGGAGTGAAAGGGTGAGCATCCAAGTCAGTCTCACGGCATGTTAAGGGTGAGCACAAAAGTCAGCCGCACATGGTATGGTAGAGGCTAGCACAAAAGTAAGCCTAGCAAGGAATGAAAAAGGTGAGCACACAAGTCAGCCTCGCATGGTATGTCAGAAGTGGGACCTAAGAAAAATGTCCCACATGGGATGCTAGGGGGAGTGACAGAGGTATAATAGAGTGGCACGATCGAGAGTGAACCAGGTGATAGGGTGAGCACCCAAGTCAGCCTCACATGGTATGGGTGAGGCGAGCACAAAAGTAAGCCTAGCAAGGAATGAGTAAGGTGAGCATACAAGTCAGCCTCGCAAGGAACGAAAAAGGTGAGCACAAAAGTCAGCCTCCTGTGGAGTGTTTGAGAGTGAATCAAGGTGCGATAGAGAGAGCACCCAAGTAAGCCTCATACAGGACGTATGAACGCGTGAGTGTGAGTGAATGAGTACATTAAGTACAGCCATCCCCCCAGAAGTAATACCGAGAGGTAGTTCCTGGGAGGAACGATGGCGGAGCCCAATGGAGTTTAGTCGGTATTAATGGCAGCGTCACCATTCGAGCCCGACACGCCCCCAGTGCACCCCGTGCGGTTTCTTGGACCCTACCAATAGCACGTGTACTGGGCTAGGACGTAAAGGTCTTCTCCGCTGCAAAAAAAATCACATACATACATACACACATACATACACACGCACAGACATTTGCCGAACTCGACGAACTGAATCGAATGGTATATGTCACTCGGGGGCCTCCATTGAAAAGTCGGTTTTCAGAGCAATTGCAATACCTTTCTATTGAGAAAGGCAAAACATGTTTTCCACTTACAGGGTAAAAGCAGAAAACGAGGTGGAATTATCCAGCGAAAGCACTTAAATGTGAGAAACCTGGTGTGGTCGTCACCACACTTAAGTGCTGAACCTTCCGCAAACTGTAGTGTGAGAAACCGGGTGGGGTATTCACCACACTACTGTTTGATACCGAATCTGAAAAGCATAAAATGTTTGTCATCAATGCCGTTTCCGGCAATCAAAAAAGAGCGTTTTAGTTAGCCAAATAAATTGCCCCGAAGGCATACTTTATTACGCCAAACCTGCTCTATCAAAAAGGTGATTTACTCTACCACCGTCCTGGCTACCTAACTGCTGAGAGGCATTCTACTCTAGCGATTCATATGTTTATGTGTTTATATGAGAAGTGGGCAACGTAGGTATGAGAAGTGGCAACATCTGATTCATTCATTCTGTTTGTACTGTCCCGAGTGGCAAGAGATACTACGTCCTATAAATAATATTGGTAAATTGCGTATAAAATATTCTCAATATTTCAACACTTCCCTTCAATTTATCATTCCTAACATTTCAACGAACAATAAAAAAAACGTGACTTTAATAAGGGTTTTGTAAAGATATCTGCTAATTGTCTCTCGCTTTGAACATATTGAACTTTTAGCTTCTTTTCTTGTAACAAATTTCGTATATACATGTATTGTACATCAATGTGTTTCGTCCTTTGGTGTTCTCTTGGTTCTTCCGCTATTCGAATGCACGGTATGTTGTTCTCGTATATGGTGAATGGGCCTCTAGACATCCCTACGTCACTCAAAATACGCGACATCCATACTCCCTCTTTAGAAGCATAGCATAATGCAACAAACTCAGCTTCCGTTGATGATAGCGTTACTATCTGCTGTCGCTTGCTGTTCCATGACACGATGTTTCCATATACCAAGAATACGTATCCTGAATTTGATTTTCGCTCTTCGATATCGTTAGCGAAATCAGCATCCGCATAGCCACAGAGCGGTTCATCGTCCTTATCCCGGCTGTACACCAACCGTTTTGTTTTCGTCCCTTGGAGATACCGAAGAATCCGCTTAAGACCAACCCAGTGTTCGTCCCCTGGATTACTCTGAAATTGACTTAAAACACTCACAGAAATGGTTATGTCAGGTCTCGATATTAATGTCAAATACTGTAAACAACCCAGTAATTCTTTAAAAGGTTCCTTAGTGGGCTTCTCTGAGTTCATCCACTTATAATTTCCATCCATAGGAGTAGCAACATTTTTACAACCTTCCATTCCAAATTTATTTAATATCTTTTCAATATAAGATTGTTGAGATATTTCCATGATTCCATTTTTAAAATCTCGAGTAATTTCTAATCCTAAAAAAATCTTTAATTCTCCTAAGTCTTTCATTTTAAAATTATTTGAAAGCCTCCCTTTAATCCAATTAATGTCACCCATATTCTTTCCGAAAATTAAAATATCATCAACGTACAAAATAATAAAAAGTTCTCTATATGCGTAAGCATATAGACAAGTATCGCTCTGAAATCGTTTAAAACCAATTAGTGTAATTATTTTGTTGAAATGTTCGTTCCAGCTTCTTCCAGCTTGCTTCAATCCATATAAAGTTTTATTTAGTTTACACATTCTAGCAATTCCATTTTCATCTGTTTTCACATCAATTTGATGAATTATCCAATTTTTCTTTACATTGAAGTATTTCATCGGAAATTACGGAAGCTATAAAACTTGTCTCGAATTCCTGTAACCACGTGGGCGGTCTTGTGATTCTCTGACTTTGGCGTCGCTCATTTGTGGCAACATCACCATCATCAGCTACTTCTTCCACGTCAAGGAATTCATCATCACTTTTATCATTTGTTTCAGTGAGTTCGGCTATATTTTGCTCAATTCTTTGTTCCGTTTCAAAGGTTTCGCCTATCTTGCTTCCAATTTCCAGAAAATCAACATTTGTCTTGGGTTCTGAATAATTAGATTCGGTATTACCTTGGAAATAAAAATTAAATTCATCGAATCTAACATCTCTCGATATTACAATTCTTTCATTGTCCTGATCCCACAACCTATACCCATTAGGTGCGTATCCTACCATCACAAGGACTCGGCTTCTTTTGTCTAGCTTGGAACGATGTTGTTTATTGACGTGTGTATAAGCTATACATCCAAAAACCTTAAGTTTATCAACAGCTGGTTTAACCCCAAACCACATTTCATACGGTGTTTTTGAAACCGTCAAAGCATTTGTAGGACTACGATTCAACGTGTAACATGAAGCATATAAAGCTTCCCCCCACAAATTCATCGGCGCGCAACTCTGATGTAGTATTGTTCTTACTGTTTCCATAAGAGTTCGATTCATTCTCTCGCTAACCCCATTCTGCTGAGGAGTATAAGGAGCTGTTGGTATCATCTGAATTCCCTCTTGCCGACAGAAAGCTAAAAATTCATTTCCAAAATATTCTCCTCCGTTATCAGATCTCAGCTTTGAAATCCGCAGATAGAAAAAGGAAGTTGCCATTGCCTCAAATTCTTGAAATTTTTCAAGTACTTCATGTTTGTGTTTTATCAAGTACACAACAACAAAGTGTGTAAAATCATCTATAAATGTTACAAAATATTTATACCCGTCGTATGTATGTTCGGGAAGTTGACCGCAAACATCAGAGTGTATCAATTCTAATGGTCTTTTCGATCGTATCTTAGGTGAAACATCAAAAGCCTCTCTGGTCTGCCTTCCCATTATACATGATTTGCACGAGAATGGGGTTGCAATACTGGTAGATGGTTCCATAACCAACCTCTCAACCATATTGCTTTTCACCAATTTGGATAAATTATTCATTCCCAAGTGACCGAATCGCTTATGCCAAAGTCTTTCGTCCGAAACATTACTTGCAAAAACTTTATCTCTTTTCTCATCTAGGTATTGTGGTTATCACTGGAAATTAGCAAAAATAGCGAAAAAACAAGACAGCGACAAGATCGCGACAAGATTGCGAAACCTCCATTTTTAAGATTTAACCTTTTCAATTCCGTGTAACATGAAGCATATAAAGCTTCCCCCCACAAATTCATCGGCGCGCAACTCTGATGTAGTATTGTTCTTGCTGTTTCCATAAGAGTTCGATTCATTCTCTCGCTAACCCCATTCTGCTGAGGAGTATAAGGAGCTGTTGGTATCATCTGAATTCCCTCTTGCCGACAGAAAGCTAAAAATTCATTTCCAAAATATTCTCCTCCGTTATCAGATCTCAGCTTTGAAATCCGCAGATAGAAAAAGGAAGTTGCCATTGCCTCAAATTCTTGAAATTTTTCAAGTACTTCATGTTTGTGTTTTATCAAGTACACAACAACAAAGTGTGTAAAATCATCTATAAATGTTACAAAATATTTATACCCGTCGTATGTATGTTCGGGAAGTTGACCGCAAACATCAGAGTGTATCAATTCTAATGGTCTTTTCGATCGTATCTTAGGTGAAACATCAAAAGCCTCTCTGGTCTGCCTTCCCATTATACATGATTTGCACGAGAATGGGGTTGCAATACTGGTAGATGGTTCCATAACCAACCTCTCAACCATATTGCTTTTCACCAGTTTGGATAAATTATTCATTCCCAAGTGACCGAATCGCTTATGCCAAAGTCTTTCGTCCGAAACATTACTTGCAAAAACTTTATCTCTTTTCTCATCTAGGTATTGTGGTTATCACTGGAAATTAGCAAAAATAGCGAAAAAACAAGATAGCGACAAGATCGCGACAAGATTGCGAAACCTCCATTTTTAAGATTTAACCTTTTCAATTCCGCAAGGCTACAAAAATGTAATTTGAATTGATTTTTATATGAAGTGTTCGAGCGACTATTGCTCTTGAACCAAGGAAAAACTTAGAAGGATGCAAAAGAATCGAGTTAGGCATCAAAATTATATTTCTGCGCCTTCTTTCGCCGTATCAATATGCGAATTTTCGCAATCCCATAGCCTGTGGAACGCCGCTATGTCCCGGAACATATGCTGTGTGGCCCCCGAGTCCAAATACACTGGGAAAAAGGATGGACCTGGTACCGGAAATCGCGTTGTATCCATCACCCGCACTCTGGAATCTTCCACAAAGTCGGGATTCAACTTCGATAGCGGAACTCGCACGCGGAATTGGCCATTTTGCCGTGTTACCATTGCCACATCTCTTTGTTTGCCATCGTCGTGAACCCGTACCTGCGTTTTATCCTCGTTCATCTTTTTCTTCCATTGTTGGCAAAAACGTTTCTTGTGGCCTGTTTTACCGCATTGGAAACACACCAACGGCTTCCGTTCACCGTGCTTTCCCGGCTGCGTATGCTTTCCCACCATTGCTACCTGCAGTCCGCCAACAGGTCTTTCCGCTTTCGAGGATCCCGATTCTTCCGCGTCGAGAAAAATTCTCCTAACCTGTTCGATCGACATTTTCTCCAAATCGTCTTTTCGTACGACCGACAGCGCACCCAGGATATGCTGAAATTTATCTGGAATAGCCACCAAAAGAGTGTTTAATTGCTCAGCACTGCTTACTGCTTCTCCCATGCTCTCTAACTGTCTAATAATCTCTTGATGCATAGCAAACAGCTGCTTAAGCGACGCAAACTTCTCAGTTATGAGAGTGTACAGTTTTGCTCGCAAACCAAGCATAGCCACTGCACCAGTTTTCTGATAGACTTGGTCCAACCGTGTAATAATTTCCTTTGCAGTTTTGCAATGCAGTACATGTCCCATCGGTTCATCATCTAACGCAAGCCATAACTCGTTAACAGCCCCATCGTCTTCCTTGAGACGTTTTTCCAAAATTTGCTTTCTCGCATTTTCCTCATCTTCTGAAGCCCCTTCCACTGCGTGGAAATAATTTTCTTCTTCAGGAGTTCTCTCAAACACATGCAGCAAAGCTTCATTTTTAAAATGCTGCTCTTTTCCGCCATAAGGGAAAAGATTTCTCGTCGCCCCGAAATACAGGCACAACAATACGTTTGAGGCGGTTTTCCATATTGGTCGAGTTATCAACACGGAAAACCTTACAAATGTTAATGAGGAAACAACCAAATGTTTAAAAAAATTCCTAGACAACAAACCAGTTCCCATGATTACTCAAGGCTTCACTCCACAGCAAAGATGGCTGTCTGAGTAGCAAAAATTGCTCCGTTGCCTGCAAACCACTCTTGTCCGTATAAACGGCTCCCCTTGATCAAAATAAATTACAACCTGTTCCAACGATATTCAAGACTTCACCCCACAGTACCTAAAGTAAACAATTACCAATTATTTCACCACATTTCATTCTAGGTAGAAGAGTTTTCGAAAAGAAACTGAACAATACAATATTCCACACACCACTATTAACTATGATGAACCCAAACAAATAAGCGGAATAAATCTAAAAATCCCTGACTCCCCAACACCGGCGGACGAAAGCGATTCACGTAAATTGTAAACTGACAATACCGACATCACTATCACTTATGTACAGATTGATCCAAAACAAACGGAGGGGACAGGTGACAATTGAAAAGCACTCCTGGCACTGGACGGCCTACAATTTAAAAGCACTCCTCGGATAGTACATACCAGCTAAAACCGATCAACAACTAAAAAGCAAGGCACACACACACTCAAAGGCAGAAGAAAACACAGCAAACGTCGACGGGAATCAACTCATCTCAATCATCCAAACCCAGGAACACAAAAGTCAAAAAATATCGACGATGGTCATAGTACTTATACTCGAGCCTTAAGAATGCTCCTGGCGATCAGAAGAATTCTTAAGATTCTAATAAATCGGAATGAAAACAGCCCAACCGATAACAAACATTAGTGAAAATATTACTAAATACAATGTAACTAAATTAAATGTACCGTTACCCATACACAGTGGTCCCGAATGACGACAGGTTAAAGGGACCACTTCAAATAAAAAATCTAACTAGATAGTTAAACTACACTAAGCTCACGTGCGTAATGCGACGTCACTATCACTGATTGAAAGCATTTCCATATTCGTTGTTTATCCATATGATAAGCTACGTCCTAAATATTAGAAGGCATGCGGAGCGATACAGAAAACTCCAGAACCAGAATTATAACCCGCCTACGGCTGAATTTTGCAGAAAACACAAGTTTTAAGGGGAATGAGTACGACTAAGGGACCATTATAAATTACGTAACGCAAAAATTGCTTAAAATTGACTCCCCCATGTAACTAATTGTCACAAATTTCGCCATCCCCCCTTCCCTATTACGTAACAAATTCCTAGAATTTTTTTTTCTTCGGTGCAAACATGTTACGTAACGGTCTAGCTAACTCCCCCTCCCCCCTATGTCACAACTTGTTTTACCCCCTCCCCCCTGAAAGCGTTACGTAATTTATGAATGGTCCCTAATATGCGGCATTGCTATTGTCTTTCTGCTAAGTTACCAAGCGGCCGCATTAACGTGTATCGTGGCTAAATTTTTAACCCAGAGAAATCATATAACGACTAGCACCAGGCGCCTATACTAGACAGATACAGTAAAAAATGTTTGCACTCACCGTCCCTGTTCACCGCATCACCGTCCATAATTCCAAAGTAAACCTACAGAAAAAAAACCATGAAAAATATTTGAATTTTGTTGAAACTACCCCCCTCCACTCAGCATCCACCCAAAATCGCGGTTATTTTTATCGCTGATTTTTCTTCTTTCGTTCTATTCTGGATATAATCGCAAGTCGGCCCCATGTAGATATGGGATCTTATAGAACAACGGTTCCTAACATTTTTCGCCCCGCGGACCCCTTCGTAATCACCCAGAGTAGTTGTGGACTCTCGCAACAACCGCGGGAGTCCGCGACAGCCCTGGGTTTATTTGATATTTGAATAGTACACAAAATGCGGCATAACATTCATTTTGTGTACTATTCAAATATTATTTACAGTCTGTTACAAAAAAGCTCCTTCCGAGATAAATAATCTCCTTCACGGTCCCCTGGTAACTACTTCACGACCCCCTAGGGATCCGCGGACCCCAGGTTGAGAATCTCTGTTATAGAACATTAGAAAATATGCGCTTATAGGCAGTATTCCTGTTTGGCAGAATTTTTATCAATTCTTCCAGCGATTTCGTTTTTTCTTGGTGCTACACCGGTGTAGTGCAAATACAAGATACTGATTACACTCAAGTTTGAATGACTGTAGAACCGACTACACCGGTGTAGTGCACTGTCAAAAACGAAAATGGCATTACTTACAGATAAACTGATGATTTTTTCACCGACGATCCAAACACAGTGGATCCGGTTGATGTGTTCCAGTTAATTCTCCCAGCGCCTGTCAGCTTTACCACCTTGCAGATCCCTCCGGAAGTTGTGGTAATGGCCCTATGAACGAACTGCTGATGTGCTCAGACGATTTCGCGTAGTGCACTAGCGAAATATTATACATGATGAGAAAACCAATCATTTAAAACTAAACAAGTGAAACCTACCTTTTCTTTCGCGAATGAAATCGGTTGTTCCGACGACACAGACAACCTATAAAAAACACTAAACCCGTCTATCCACTGTGTTTAGTGTGGAACACTTAAATTCAACGTGCAGGATATGTAAATTATACTATAGTTTCAAAATATTCACAAAATCTAACGGGCGAAGCAAACGACGCTTGTTTATCACGGGAGAAAAATTTGTTGTATGTCAATCCCAAACTACCCAAAATTAGATTACACCTGCAATACTCAGTTTAAAGTAATATCCATCTTGAAAAAAGTATCCAAAATTGGGTTCGCACTATTAGAACTTGACGCTGGTGATTTTTAACCCGCGGTTTGGGTATTTCCTAAAATCTGTGCGAACCCTTTTTTAAACTCTGTGCAAATCTGCGTTAAGGAAAACGTACAAATTTGTCTCAAAACAAGAAGCGCTAACTTGCTCAAGACAAAAATTGAGAAATCTGTGCTACTCTGTGCATTCCCACTAAGTCGTCCAAAAAATTGTTTCAAAATCGTTCAACACGGGTCCAACGATGGACGTTTGTTGAACGGTTATTCGGACGTTGTCCAAATTGGTCCAACGAACGTCCTTCATTGGACAATTTTGAAACCAACCGTTCTTAGAGGGTTGTAACAGAAAACTGTGCTAAGCTGTGCATTAAAACAGAAAACTGTAGAAATCTGTGCAGAACATTGAAAATCTGTGAAACACAGATTAATCTGTGTACCTGGCATCCCTGAACCTAATGAACCCCGGTCAAACCATTCGGAATACTGAATGGAGTCATTATGGATTCCAAATCAAATGCAACAACCGATTCTGAGTCGGAATCGGTTGTTGCATTTGATTTGGAATCCATAATGACTCCATTCAGAAATCCGAACCGGTTCCTGAATGAGTTTAACTGCCCTCTAAGAACGCCCACTGAGACGTCCAAAAAATTGTTTCAAAATCGTTCAACACGGCTCCAACGCTGGACGTTCGTTGAACGGTTATTTGGACGTTGTCCAAATATGTCCAACGAACGTCCTTCATTGGACGATTTTGAAACCAACCGTTCTTAGGGGGTGGTTTCAAAATCGTCCAATGACGGACGTTCGTTGGACCAATTTGGACAACGTCCAAATAACCGTTCAACGAACCTCCATCGTTGGACCCGTGTTGAACGATTTTGAAACAAATTTTTGGACGTCTCAGTGGGTGGGACCGCGCAGACAAATCAAGCATAATTTTTGAAAACAGCGAAACTCGCATTTGGCCCAAACCTAGAAAAGACAGTGACATTCTCGAAGTTGTGATTTAAATGTTATTTAAAAACCAGACCGATTTTTACTTTAATTATTCAGTCAAAAAGCTTAGGTGAGGTGATTTTTCATTGAACAGAAATAACATTCGCGATCAAGACATTCAAAAAAGCGTTATGAAGAAAAAATAAAGTTACGATGTTATTAGTATCATGACCACAGTTTCGTCATTTTAGTTTAATTAGTTCTGGTATCTTTGTCGCACTTTCGTTATATGAGTTTCGTCGATTTTGATTACTATCTTATCACGGATTTTTCCCAGGACGTTCAGTCGAGACGAATCTCGTCTGCTTTACGTCATTTTGCACGGAACAAATGTCTAAGAAATTGCAGGTGGATACTATTTACACTGATCTAAAGGCAGCTTTTGATAGAGTTAATCATGAGATACTGATAACAAAGCTTGATAAGCTAGGGTGTTCTACTAGATTCTGCCATTGGCTTCGATCCTACCTTGTGCACCGTGAAGTCGTTGTTCAAATTGGCGATATTGTTTCAGAATCCTTTTTCAACACTTCCGGAGTTCCTCAAGGTAGTACGCTAGGTCCACTACTTTTTTCACTGTTCGTGAACGATGCGGTTTTCGTTCTAAGCCGTGGAGGAAAGCTGTTTTTTGCCGACGACTTAAATTTTTTTCTTGTTATACGGAATGAAGCCGACTGCCGTGAGCTACAGCATCTTATTGACACCTTTTATAGCTGGTGTGTAAGAAACATGATGGTCCTTAGCGTTGCAAAATGTTTTGTCATCAGCTATTATCGAACGAGAAATATGCTTACCTTCAACTATAACATCGCAGGAACTCAGCTACAACGCGTTGACCACGTGAAGGATCTAGGAGTCGTTCCTGATGAAAAGCTAACGTATACTCATCACGTCTCAGCGACCATCGACAAAGCTAATCGATTGCTAGGATTTATTTTCAAAATATCCAACGAATTTCGGGATCCTCTATGTTTCAAGGCTCTTTATTGCTCATTGGTGCGCTCGCAGTTGGAATTTGCAAACGTCGTTTGGTGCCCTTATCAAGCTACGTTGAGCCTTAGGATCGAAGCAGTCCAGCGTAAATTCATACGATATGCGTTACGTGAATTGCCGTGGAACGATCCATTAAACCTGCCACCGTACGAGGACCGTTGTCGTCTTTTAGGACTTAATACTTTAACACGCCGGAGACATGCAGCGCAAGCTACCTTCGTGTCAAAGATTCTGCTGGCTGAATATGATGATCCGGAGCTACTAGCGCAAATCAATCTCTACGCGCCTACTCGCTCTCTTCGCCCTCGAGCCCTACTGCATTCTGAAATGCGCAGCACCAACTACGCTACAAATAGTCCAATTTTAGCAATGAGTCGTCGCTTCAACGAGTTTGCTGAAATTTTTGACTTCGTCATGAACTCTTCGCAGTTTCGTCGTCGTGTATTGTCATTATTTTAATTATGTTTAGTTTACCTTAGTTAAGTATAGTTCATTAAGACAAATTGTCAGTTGGACTTTTTTTTATACAAATACAAATACAAATACAAACATTTCTAGTTTGTCAATTTTAAGCAATGTATTGAAGACAAATAAAAATTACGCAGCACTCTTACACTTTCCTTATTTCTTAATTATTCGGTTTTAGTATCTCATTTGCGCTCTCATTGTCACAAGTATTTAGGTTTGATCTACTGTAGGAAAGATTAAAAGATTTGAAAATAAATATGTGCTGCAAGTGTATCAATGGTGCTTAGACTAACATCAGGCCCGTGCGCAAGGGGAGGGTTTTAGGGGTTCAAACCCCTCCGATGAGGGTTTTGAATTACTTTTAAAAATTTATTAACTTCCTGTTCAGGAATGAAATTATATAGTGAGCCGTGTCATTCGAGACCACTCTTGAAACAGGTCGTTGAAAAAACCAAGGAAGAAACCCCACGAAGGTGGCTGGAAAGGGATTGAAGTTATGTTGGTCGGCATCTCTGGGCCGGTTCACATTTCGGCTTGTTTCGATATTAGCACCAGTTGTGAGTAGATCAGCTACACAGCAAAGGTCGGTCAGCGGGCTAGCAACGGGATCTAAGGATAAAGAATGATGTCAGAGAAAATCGAGATATCGTTATCTGCAGAAATTTTACAGCTGATGATCTCTCCGTCGGAGTGACTGACAGCTAAATAACTCGCGAAAATGGTTAACGGTATCGGCAGAAATACCGCCACCGAGAAATGCGCAGCAGCAGCTATCAAATGAATAGGAACGAGTAGCACCAAGAAGGATAAGAAACCCTGGGAAGGTGGTTGTAATGAGATGTAAATCATTATGGTCGACACCTCCGGATCGGTTCGTGTCTCAACAGGTGACGATATTTGCAGCAGGCCTGAGCAGGTTAGATATACCGAGAAGGTTGGACAGCAACCAAGAAAAAGCATCATTGGAAAAAAAACCATGAACGATTAACACAAAATAAAAAGAGCTAGAGTACAATCCCCACTGAAGTTGTGCCTACACGGAATTATCGCTATTTCGTGAACGATTCACGAAAACCGTGAGTTTCTAAAATTATGAATGCTAGACCTCGTATCCATGAAACTATCTGTGTTTCTACAAAACTAGTTCGCTCCGACTATATACATGGCGTTACACTTGAATGTTTGGTTGGGTTACTGTTGTTCCCTGGATATGTTTAGTTTTTGTTATGAGTCTTGTTCATAATTTGGGAATACACAGCCAATTTTGATGATTTCAGGATTCTTATGTCAGAGTAGCGGGATCTATGTTAATGATTTCAGGATCTTAGTCACGATTTTCGTAATTTCTATCACTTTTTCGTGATATTTCAGTCATGAGTAAAGTGATTCATGTTCATAATCTCAGGATCTTAGTCACGATTTTAAATATTTCAATCACGAGTAATGTGATTTATGTCCATGATTCAAGGAACTTTGGTTTTCATATTTTTTGTTCATGTTGTGATATTTGAGTTACGAGTAGGGATTCATGTTTATTTATGTTCATGATTTCAGGATCTTAGTGACGATTTTTGATATTTTTGTCACTAGTTGTGTGATTTATGTTTATGATTTCAGGACCTCAGTCACGAATTTTGTAATTTCTGTTCATCGTACCTTGATATTTTATTCTAGACCTTACTTTCGAATTTAACACGTGAAGCAATGTGACATGATTTCAGTTTCATCGTGGTATTTGTAATTTCTCTTCGTCTTATCGCGATCTGGTATTTTTGGTTACTATCGGTTTTTTACTCGGAGTAACGTGACAAGGTGAACTGGACCATAAAAGTGTTCGCGGGATCTTATTCTGTAAACTATATTACGAACACGATTTGAGTCGCTCAGCACAGTTTTCGTTTTCTATCCAGACATCACACTGAACTGCATCGAATAAATAACGATAATGGTCCCAATATTTTTTTTATATCTATAGCTCATACCTATTCTTGGTCGCTGACAGCTGGATATTTATGAAAAAGTGCACGGAACAAGAATTATTCCACGACTACTACTCTACATATTGAAAAATTAGCTCACATAAAAATTTCATTACCATGTTCCATGAAATTGTATATGATTAGGGCTATCTTCACGCAAAATAGATCGTGAATAATGCACTAGAAATAATGAACCAGTTCATGAATACATGAATAATATGTAATGTAATTGGGAACTATTTCACGAGCACGGATATTGAATCATGACTAATATATTAGGAATCATGAACCTGTTTACGATTACATGAATAATGTTTGATGGCTTCGTGAACTATTTCATAAGCACGAATGGTAACTTGTGACTACTATAATAGATAAAATGAACCAGTTCACGACATGAATAACATTTTATAATTTTGTGATTTATTTCACGGGTATGCATGATCAGTCGTGACTATTATACTAGAAATCATGAACGAGTTCACGAGTACATGATTTTGGGAACTATTTCAGGAGCACGAATGATAAGTTGTGTTTAATATATAATCATGAATTAGTTCACGAAGATCGAATGGATTCTTGAATAAAATTCCGAGTATCGTGAAATTGAGCACGAGAAAATATCCACAATGTTTTGATTTTGCGAACTATCTATGAATTACATCATGAGTCAACTGAGAGTAATGATCATAAAGTTGTGAACTAGTTCATGTACTCCAAATCGTTTTGGTAATGATAAGGAAACCGTGATTGAATTTCACAACACAAAAACTAATATTTCCACTAATAAAGGCGTTATGAGGGCGTTACTGAAGCGAAATTGAACATAATTATAAAACGCATGATTTTTGTTCATAGTCCTGTTTTAGTAACGAAAAAATGTGACTGTTCTAGAATTCTATGCAAGATTTTAGGAACTCTATGCAAGATTTTAGGAACAATGTTTTTTAGTGTAACAGTGGCCTCGGATAGATAAGGATGGCAAGATACAAGAGGTTTAAGTTTAGTCAGTAAGATTAACTACTTCAAACCAATCCGACACTACCACCAGCCAATTCCATTCCTTCTTGATAATAGACATTTACCCAATTTGTTGAGCTGAGTCGATTGGTACACAATACTCGGCCTTCCAGGTCTCATAAAAATCTTCAAAATTTAACTTTTCTTTTATGAGAAACGTATAAAAATCAAAACCCTCCCCATGAGCATTTTCTGCGCACGGGCCTGCCTATGAATATCTCTGTTGTGGGATATTTCAAGCAAAACTACTCTAAACATACTTCTTACTGTTCATGTAAGCACAGAGAACAGACGTCCATCTTCAACATTCAACTTGTGTAAAATCTCTAACGGTTTCGAAGGTAGTTGGTATATCCAAACCAGGTGCGCTACTGTCGTCATGTTTTTTCGTGGCTGAGTTCGACTGAATTGACAGCGGTTACTCCTCAACCCAGTCAAACTAGTCCGGTACCGGTTAGCAAAGAGAATAGGGAAAGAGACGAAGAGTGAAAATTAGTCAAAACGGCAACACTCCCTTTATGATGATTTCAACACTAGAATTTTGGCAACCGCTTCCACAGGCAGCACTTTAATGACTTCTATTATATTTTGAAAACAAACCGTATGTCGATCGTTGGATTTGTTTATCAAACGATGCGCATTTCGAAACAAAGAGATGAAATAATTCTATAGCTTGTTTTTACTCATGCATATACTGTAGAATACACCTCACAATCACGATTGAACCAAATTCTGACGAAAATTGAAATTTCTTTTTTAATAGATGTACAATATTTATCACCTCCAACTCAGGCATGAGAAATGTTTATTTACATTGCACGATTGGTCTGCTCAATAAGGTATTTTTGGCTTCACACTATTCGCCTCTTTCCCTATTCTCTTTGCCGGTTAGGACTTCCAGCATGAATTCCAGCTTATATCTATGTTAGTACTTAAAATTTTCGTATATTTTCTTATATTCATGTTATTTGTTAATTGTTATTTATTTTCTTTGTTATTTATTTAAGTGTTTATTTATTTATCACAATATATATCAAAATTTTAATGATTTAGTGAAGTTATGATTTAACGTGGGAAATTATGTTAGGATTTTCGGTCTTATATCGTCTTTCCTTGGGGGTTGGTTATTATCTTGGGGGTCGCCATCCGATTGTTCCTAAAATGAAAAAGAAAACATTAAAATTTGTTCACACACTTACCTTTAATTGGAAGTCAACTTTCGTTCTCAGCATCCGTTACTGCAATCTTCAAAAAAGCCGTTTTGGAAATTCCCGTTTGCTGGCAGCAGTCCGTCCAGCGCCAGTCCCGCTAAATAGTTTCGGTCAGATGCCGAGGTCCGTATTTGATCCAGTCCAGCTGCATGCAACATCCTTCGATTCTGAAATTTGTCAAACTTTTGTTAGCCGGTATGGCAAACATTAAAATTAAAACTTTTATACTCACCATCAATGTATCGTCCGCTTCGAGTGTCCATAATCCGTCCGTCCGCAACCGTCCAGTGCCGAACGGACACATCCCTACCTCTCATCCGAAAGAGGTTTGTTTTTGTTGGTTTGGTAGTCCGTTTCAAAAGACAAAACTGTGCGGTAAATTGAGTGAAAGGATACATTTCCAACGTAAGGATTGGAGTAGTTCTGGAACTCAATAAGCCTGTTTCTTGTAGTATTCATGAAGTTATATTGGGAATTATGTTGCATTGAGAGTCGTAAGAATCTCAGTGTATGTTGTAGTGTTGGGGTTTCGGCTTGATCTAAAATTTCAATATTTTGGTATCAATGCCAGTAATTGGGATTTGTTGCAGTTTTTGAGTGTTATATATCTGAATTACCGGACCGCAGCAGGGGAAATGTCAAATCCATCAGTATTTCTGTATTCAAGGCGAACCTAGGATTAGTTGTACATAACATTTTGTAAATAGTAGTTGTAGTTTTTTCCTATTGTTAGTCTTAGTCATTTTCGTAAAATTGTCCCTTACGAAAATTTGGTATTAATCCTAATACCAATTTTAGGCCAATTTGTTGCAAATATGTTCCTCTATGATGTATTAAAATTTGAAGTATGTATAACATGCACTAATAACAAAAAATTGTGTTTTGAAAAAAATTTCGAGCAGTCACAATGGTGGACCAACCGAACAATAAAATAATGAAAAGTTTATATATAGGTCCACTACATGTTTGTTCCTATGATTATTCGCATTGGGTTGCTTGACGAGAGCAGTTGGTGGGGGAAAGACGGCATATTCCTTTGGTTAGGCCATTAGAATCCGGACGGATAGGAAAGGCTCATGCACGGCACGAGAACGAGCGAGAAAGCGATAGTAGTGCATATTAGCGCGATTATATAAATATCTGTCGGTCGGTTTTTCTCATCATTCGTATTCGTTCAAGCACTAGCAAGCAGCCAGTCCACCGAAGGAAAGCAGTTGGCGATGACGACGGTCGGAAAAAGTGCCCCAGCTACTGGTGACTCATCGCAACCCGATCAGGAACTGTCGCCCTGCAAGAATTTCGCCCCAACTAAAGGGCAACAGAGTAGGCTATCGTTCTAGCGTCTGGGTCGTGAGATTGTGCAGGACTGCAAAGTCGAGCTACGGTTACAAAGCTCAGTCGTAATGATGCCCCGAGAAGCCAACGATGCCTACTTGGTCGGTTTGTTCGAGGATGCAAAATAGTGCTTTCTGGCTCACCGTGTCCGCGGGGAGTGCGTCTGAATTATGCTCCCGCAATAAAACAATAAACGGTTCTATACAGGACCAATTAATTGTGTTCTAATAAGAGTTAAACTGAAATTTACATTTTATGGTGCATAACAAATCATTTTCAGAAAGCTATATAAGAAGTACGATGTGTGGAAAGAAAGAAAGAGAATTTAAATTATCCTCTCTCGCTCGTTTTCGTGCACTGCTTTTCCATTCCTTTCTGCTGCTAATACCATCATAACTAAAACGAATGTGGGTGTTCCCCCACCATCCCATGGCCAGTGTTGCCACAATTGCATGTCGCTATTACAATTTGAATTATTTTATTGATCCTCTCTAGTATTGATAAAATGTAGAACGTGCAAAGTACGCTAGTCGCATGCTTTTATTCGAACTATTTGGCAGCCTCCGTTGATTAACTGTATAAATCGATTTGTTTGTGTAGCTCCTTGCTAGTAGCAAACTAAATAGCCTTTATCAGCGCTAACAAATAACACAAAAGAATTTAAATTTGTGAAAATCTTTTCCTTCCTTCTTTTCAAATCTGCAACATTCTTTGAAAATATTGTTGGAATGTTGTTATTGAAAAACTGAACATGCAAGTTTGCTAGCACTGGCCACTAGATTGAAGGCGATGGAAAGACAGAATATTCGAAAACGAGCGAGAGAGCGATAGTAGTGTTTTCTCGTGTGTTCATATATGAATATTGGTCGGTCGGTTTTTCTCATCATTCGTATTGGCGAATCAAAGCAAAACTAAAACATGTTGTGAGACACCTGTCTGTCAGGTCTGCAATTACGAAAAGGATGATGCTTAATGTGAATCATTCAGTAGGATATTGGCCGGTATGATACATTGAAATATTTAGATGTTCAATCAATCAACCAGTTTTATATTTTTAGTTTCAAAAGAATCTGCTATCTATAAGCATATTAATGGCAGGTTTCTAAACGACCCTATACACTATCCAAATCGGGCTCAACAGGCATCAGGGTACCCTGATAACGGCTATTGCACTTCAAAAGAATTGGAAGCATGCCTAATGCGAAAAATGAACGACATTGCCATTAAACCAGCGTCGATTTGCTCGGACAATGAAAAAGCGTATTTTGAAAAATACATCAAAGTCGACATTAAAAAGTCCATAATGATTGCCATTGAAACTGAAGACCAGAATACAATTGCCTGGAAGATTCATCGAGCATCTAGAATTACAGCCAGCTCATGCTATTCGCTCTTCACATATATTAAAAATAAGTCCCCTAATAGGGATCTTTAATTTGGAGAAATTGTGCCAGTTTTTCATATGTATTGGTAGCGGGTGCCCTTACGAGTACACTCATATCATTCTTAAACTTTAATTATTCTTTAATGATTTTTAAATTTAAAAAAATCAAATTAAATTCAACCAGCAAACTGACGGTTGTCCTACTAAATGACGTATCTGCTAATATCTCGTTCGCCTTATTGTTAACCGGGACAGCACCCCACACATCATGATCAAAGAGAATAGTGAAAGAGACGCAGAGTGAAAATCAGTCAAAACGGCAACACTCCCTTTACGATGATTTCAACACTAGAATTTGGCAACCGTTTCCAAAGGCAGCACTTTAAATGACTCCTATTATATTTTGAAAACAAACCTTTTGTCGATCGTTGGATTTGTTTATCAAACGATGCGCATTTCGAAACAAAGAGATGAAATAATTCTAAAACTTGTTTTTACTCATACATAGACTCTAGAATGCACCTTACAATCACGATTGCACTAAATTCTGACGAAAATTCAATTTTTTTTTGATAGATTTACAATACTTATCTCCTCCAACTCAGGCATGAGTAATGTTTATTTACATTGCACGATTGGTCTGCTCAATAAGGTATTTTTGGCTTCACACTATTCGTCTCTTTTCCTATTCTCTTTGATCATGATCTGGTACTTTGTCAATCCGCTAGCAGCCTGCCATCCCAAGTTTAATCTGCAAACTATGGTAGATCTGATAAGGCAACCTATGGAGTCGTGCAAGTCTCATGGGTTTGGATGTGTTATTGTCCAAAAAGGAAACAAACTAAAAAATGTTTTTTTCAATAGTTTCGGGCCAAAAAATTGAAAAAGGCTTGAGATATTAACTCACGGTACAAATCTGCATCAGAAAATGCCTTAACCCGCACACCCCTAAAGATCCCTATTGGGATAAAAAAATTGAGTCATACTGGAGCATCCGCAATCTGAATTTAAAGTCTACTAAATATGGGAAGGAAACCGAATCCGCAGCATTTGACTGCTATCGGAGAAACCGTAATCCTCTAATAAAGCGATGCGGCCTGGTAATTCATCCCACAGAAAGCTGGATTGGAGGATCTCTAGATGGACTAGATCCAGAATCTGGCCTATTACTGGAAATCAAATGTCCTGGTACAGCTGAAATGGTATTGCATGATATCCTCAATTCGGCAAACGTGACTACATATGCCAAGCATGAGGAAAGCGGCGAGATCATACTGGATTCTAAATTGTTCTACGTGTGATTTTATCATTTATTCGTTGGCCGATGATGATTTCGTCGTGATAGAAGTACCGTGCGATGAATCTTTTATTCAGCACGTGGTTAATGATTTAAAAATTCTTTATTTTGAGAAAATGTTAAGAAAGGTTATTAAACAATAAATATAAAAAATAAAAATATTTTTTCTGCATTTCTGATGAAATTACGAAACAAAAACTTATAAGGCATTACAGTATTCAGATCAAAAAACAAAAGAAAAGGTTGGCGTTCAAGCTATACATTCTATAATATTCCAAGCGTTTCCAAGATCTCGTGGAAAGAATCAAGGAACATTCGACACACGAATTTAAAACTTATCATCACTTAAAATTGGATCAGTAAGATTGACAATACCACATATTGTTATCATAATGTCATCTATATAACCAATCATACTAGAGCTGATACAGTCTGACATAATTGCAAATATTTTAATCCTTTGGATTGCTCTTTCTACGTGGATTCTTGCTCTGGCAATTGCTTCATTTTTACTTGCTTCAGCTGGTGTTAACCGTTTTCCTCTCATGAAAGGTGGAATATGTAACTTTATAGATTTATTAGCTAGTTCGTGTTCAATTGTCACACCTTTATCTACCATTACTTCGTCGATGTGAGATTGGAGCCTATCAATTAATTTTTCATTATTAAAAATAAATTTGTCAGATGCCTTTCCCGTATATGCGCTGCTAACAAATGAAATTAATCCTGCCGGAGTTACACCAATTAAAAACTTAATAGTTCTTCTAGATTTGTAGTTAGAATACAACGAAATTCGACAATTTAAACATTTTGGGGTCGCCACTGGTATTTCAGTGCAGTCTAAAATTATCGTAACGTTTGAAAATTGTTCTCTAAAACAAAGGGATGTTCCTTTTCAACTCTTCTTTTGATGGCCAGTATACAAATTGTTTCATTAGTTTCGATAACAAATTAATAGTATGAGAAAAATAAGAGCATGCGGTTGTGCTCGTAATTTTGAACAGCGTGCTCAATGCTTCTAACGAAAGGTTTTGCTTCAACTTCGATAGAACTAATATAACCCTATCGGTAGCATGCAGTAGAAATTTTCTAGTAATCTTGCTATTTTCCAATTTTTTCACCGCCAAACATATTTCAGCCAACAAATCCATCGTGGGGATTCCCGTCCAAACGATCACTTCTTTGTCCGTGATTAGAAGATCAGATAAAATAACATTAGTTGTGTTGCCAATTAGTTTTGCTGCTTCTTCTAAGTTACCGGGAACTAAAAACTCGATAGACAAATCCGTATGTGTCCACGATGAGATTTTACGATGATATAGATCTTTTGAGATATTTAAGGTATCCGAAGGCCACGATCTTAAGTGAATTATCTTCAATATGCTGTTGCCCATTTAATTCATTGATGTTTATGGTTTGTTTATCCGATTCATGTTTTTGTACATCATTGGTGTTACTGATCCTGAAGCCTAAACTGGAGTAGCTGCATTCCGCGCCTTCTGTTAGTTTTCCAGGGATGTATGCCAACGGAAGTGCATCTTTCTTCAAATGCTTTCCTCCTACAACAAATAAAATTAAATATCAGAAATTTAATCAATTTAAATGTACAGGGATCTTCGGCATAGTACAATAAGTGATGCAGTCCACCCACAACTAGTTTCTCGACCATCAGGTTAAGCTTAATATTGTAAGTTACTAGCAGGGAATTGAAACTAATCAATAAGCTTAGTTTATTGAAAAACTAAGGTCTATGGAAGGGATTCCTGTATTAGTTGGGACATTAATGTGCGTTAGCATTAAAGCCGACAGCAGACGAGGCAACAGGACACTCGCTACATAAAATAATCACTCGATTTTGTTGTAGCTATTTACATGCGACAACAGCAACAATGTGTTGGCGCGTGTGAATTGCTAGAAGAAAATCCATAGTGATTATGTAATGTGGTGTGTGTCGTATTGTCTGTGGTTAGCTTAAAATGTTAGACTGTATAACTTAGGTATACCTGAAACATAGCAAAACCAAAATCTTACTTGTAATAATATCCGCCGAAGTGAAATGAGCCGCACATATAATTTCAGTGCGTTTGCCGGATAAGTGCAAAAACTGGTTCCATTTACGAAACACTGGATAGCCAGAGGAGGGAACTTTGAAAAATGTGGTAGAACTTCCGGCTGCACCAAAATAGTTCAGGCACGCGGGAACAACACATTTTTTCATTTCTGAAATATAACCAATGTCAGCGGCGATTATAACTATTTAAGTAACGTAAGATTTCTGCAGTTATATCTCTGATAGATTTCTATAACTTACCTGACGCTTTTTTGCCATTTTGGATTCCGTTTTGGAGATATTAAAGAATTTTTCGTAAACTTCAAAAAAATTCACCGTATTTTGACAGGTGGCAAACTTCCCATCATCATTTTCACATACGTGCCATCTGTGAGTCGATCATGCTTTGATTCGCCAATTCGTTCAAGCACTAGCAAGCAGCCAGTCCACCGAAGGAAAGCAGTTGGCGATGACGACGGTCGGAAAAAGTGCCCCAGCTACTGGTGACTCATCGCAACCCGATCAGGAACTGTCGCCCTGCAAGAATTTCGCCCCAACTAAAGGGCAACGGAGTAGGCTATCGTTCCAGCTTCTGAGTCGTGAGATTGTGCAGGACTGCAAAGTCGAGCTACGCTTACAAAGCTCAGTCGTAATGATGCCCCGAGAAGCCAACGATGCCTACTTGGTCGGTTTGTTCGAGGATGCAAAATAGTGCTTTCTGGCTCACCGTGTCCGCGGGGAGTGCGTCTGAATTATGCTCCCGTTCTTTACAGGACCAATTAATTGTGTTCTAATAAGAATTAAACTGAAATTTACATTTTATGGTGTATAACAAATAATTTTCAGAAAGCTATATAAGAAATACGATGTGTGGAAAGAAAGAAAGAGAATTTAAATTATCCTCTCTCGCTCGTTTTCGTGCACTGCTTTTCCATTCCTTTCTGCTGCTAATACCATCATAACTAAAACGAATGTGGGTGTTCCCCCACCATCCCATGGCCAGTATCAGCGCTAACAAATAAGACAAAAGAATTTAAATTTGTGAAAATCTTTTCCTTCCTTCTTTTCAAATCTGCAACATTCTTTGAAAATGTTGTTCTAATGTTGCGTTGCGTTGCGAAGCACGGTGCTATTCGTAGATTGCATACTAACGATTATCATGTTGCCTATAGGTAGCTCAACTCATCTTGCTTGTGAGATAAATGATCGGGAATGAACTTTATCTCTTATGAGCTCAGTAAACCAATAGCATGAGAATCGTTATTGCCGGCCACGACCATCTTCACCGATACTTAGGATAGGGTAGGAAATGTTGATGTAATACCTACTTAAGGAAGGCCCCCGACTCAGCGACGCTTCCATAGATATTACGGAGTTGGATTGAAGGACAGGTACAGGTCTAGGATTCGCCACAAGCAGGCAATGCGACCACAAAATGAATATGTTTTATGCGGTGGGATGGTTAATCTCCGAGTACACGTATACTCAGAGCAAAAAGATATTTAGTTATGATTTTTCTTGTATTTAAACTCTGGATAGCCGGCCATCAAGAGTGATTTAGTTTTTCCCTAAACTACAGCAATTTGAACTCCAAACAGCCGGCCGTAGGAGTATTGCTAAAAGCGCGAGCTAGTCTGCTATAAATATTCGTTTGAGAATTGGGTAGTAGGAACACAAGTCAAGAGTATTTTTAATGTGCACTTTCAAATAAAACCACAACTTAGTCTATCCTCATA
Source organism: Topomyia yanbarensis (assembly GCF_030247195.1). Classification (NCBI taxonomy): domain Eukaryota; kingdom Metazoa; phylum Arthropoda; class Insecta; order Diptera; family Culicidae; genus Topomyia; species Topomyia yanbarensis. Next base: position 216,431,496 of record NC_080671.1, on the reverse strand, counting down.
TCGAGTCATAGCCACCGCGGGCTGAACCTACCTCCAACCTCTAAGGCAAAGTTTCGTCGGACCACCGATCGCGATCTAAATATCCAGTGTATGCACATATATACACACATGTGTGCATGCCTGTAAACATACATATGAAAAGACGCATGTATACATGCATACATACGCACTCAAGCACACATTCACACACATATATTTGCACACACACATATTTGCACATATACATATATACCCATACGCGTTTAACAGCGCCAGATGAGAAGCCATCGCTGCAGCGCTGTACAGAATATGGGTCCTCGATCTATGACCGATCCTGAAGAGCTATTAATTGTATAACGGAACGTGAGCTTTCACCTTGTTTCTATACACGACATTCAAAGAACTGTAGAATAAAACGAAAAGCGACTATTTTTTTTTTAAGGTAGGAACCATGTAGTTAAAGTCTTCGTAATATAGCTAATATAACAATAATCGCACGCGTCGTTATGCTAACCGGAGTGCATCCTGCGAGGTATAAAATAAGTATAACCGATGTGTCTGAACCGAGCGACCCTGTATGTCGGACACACAACCGACGACACACGCGTGTTTTATTTCTCAGCTTACCACTAGAAATAGAAACAAAACTAGAGACAAGAAGAACGACAAGAAACCAATTTGCCAATTAAATGTGAGCATAAAGAGACCGGCCGTGTCGTGCCACTCCGCTACTGACCAGTGTTTGGTACTTTTAAAATGATGCTTTAAAAACTTGTATGCATGTATAAAAAAAAACTATAGAAGTCCTCCGAACTATTTTCCAACAAACAACTCCGAACCATCTTCCAACTCCGAACTAACAAAGCATGATTTGTTGAGAAATATTTAAGAGAAGCTTGCTACGTGGAGAACATAGTAATATTGGCTGAAATTTTTTAGAAAATGATGATTATGCATAGTGTAGTTGTTACTCGCATTGCCCCTATGATGTAATCCAATATCAACAAAAACGTTAATAATAAGCATCGAAATTATGCCCATAATAATTATCTCAATCAGAACAAATTGAACTCCAGTGTATATTCCATCGAGGTTGTGCGCGTGACGGGGCCTTGACGCATTAGATTTTGTTGAAACCTGTCCTACCCGCACTGAACTAATTAAATCATATCTCGACAAACTACGTAAAAGCCATCCGCCAAAACTCCCCCCGAAGGGGAGCCCCGGAGAAACCATTGCCGATCCCGTTTCCAGACCGGAGTCGCTCTAGGTCTGTTCTAATATTTACAAAATCCATATAAAAATGACAGCTCCGAGCGAACCCAGAGCGACTCCGATCCAAAAACGAAACAAGCATATTACTGCTTGAATACAGTTCCCATCAGTTTATGAAAGAGAAAACTTTTCTCTTTTGTTTACTTTTAATATCTGCGATTAGCGAGCAGCGGCTCGTCCGGAATCCCCATTCAAAGTGAATTCCGACAGTCGGCCCGCAATCATATGTTTGTCGAGATATATTTGGCATTATATAAAAATCCTATTGGAAATTTCTCACCCGAATACATGAACGATGCCATAGCACGACACACAATGCCATTCCCATGACAACACATATGCCTTGTAGTTGTAGTGGTATTTACACCAAACGGAATTTAGTAGTGCACACACATTATCATGTTATTTTCTTCACTATTCTTCCACAATCAACACTTTTGCTACACATGAAGGAATTCGATTTTCAATATCGTGAAACTTTTCTAGTGGTAATATCTCCGATCGACGATGTCACTAAACACTAGCGCAGACTCAACGCTAATCCACCAAGGCAAAAGATTAACCTCCCATACTCTTGAAAATGTTGTTGGAATGTTGTTATTGAAAACTGAACATGCAAGTTTGCTAGCACTGGCCACTAGATTGAAGGCGATGGAAAGACAGAATAGGTTTGTTCCAGTACACAGAAGTCACTCCCTGTTGCTCCGGAGCAAAACATTTTTGCTCCTTTTCACTCCGATTTGCTACCAGAAGATGAAAAAGAAAAGAAGATAATACAGGAACGCTTTTCTCCCTGTTTGCTCCGGAGTACTTCCAGTTTCTCCTGGTACTGGAACAAACCTAATATTCGTTTTGGTTATGCTAGTATTGGTAGCCGAACGGAAAGGAAAGGCACAGGAATGGCACGAAAACGAGCGAGAGAGCAATAGTAGTGCTTTCTCGTGTTTTCATATATGAATATTGGTCGGTCGGTTTTTCTCATCATTCGTATTCGTTCAAGCACTAGCAAGCAGCCAGCCCACCGGAGGAAAGCAGTTGGCAATGATGACGGTGCGCAAAAGTGCCCCAGCTACTGGTGGCCCATCGCAACCAACTTTCGATCAGGAACTGTCGCCATGCCAGCCCCAACTAAAGGGCAACGAAGCAACTAATCCGCTGGCTATCATTCCAGCGTCTGGTTCGTAAGGTTGTGTATTACTTCAAAGTCGAGCTACGATTACAAAACTCAGCCGTAATGAAGCCAGTGATGCCTACTTGGTCGGTTTGTTTGAGGATACAAAATAGTGCGCCAAGTACGTAACTTTCTCGCAAAAGAAATCAAACTGGCTCACAGTGTCCGCTGGGAGTGGGCGTAAATTACAATAAAACCAACGGTTCTTTTCAGGACCAATCAATTGTGTTATAGTGAGAGTTAAACTGAAACTTTCATTTTAAGATGTGTAACAAATTTTCAACAAGCAACATAATACGTTGTGTGGAAAGAAGTAGCTTGCACACGGAACAAAAATTTAAATTATCCTCTCGCTCGTTTCGTGCACTGCTTTTCCATTCCTTTCTACTGTTATTATCAGTATTACCACAACGAATATGCGTGTTCCCTCACCTTCCCTCTAGTGATCAGTGTTGCTTCAATTGGATGTGTTTAAGGGAAACGTTGAAGTCGCATGCTTCTATTCGAGCTTTTTGGCAGCCTCCGTGAACTAACTGCATTAAATGATTTTTTTGTGCAGCTCTGTGCTAGTAGCAAACAAAATGTCCCTACCAGTGTCTGATTCGTGAGATTGTGCAGGATTTCAAAGTCGAGCTAAGCTTATAAAGTTCAGCCGTAATGGTACCCGAAGAAGCCAGTCTTGTCGTTTTGTTCGAGGCTATAAAACAGTTCGCCAGGCACGTAACTATCATGCCAAATATATCCAATCCAGCGCATCACCATCAACACCAACGCCGATACCAAAGGTTCTTTTCAGAACCACCATTATTACCACAGAGAATTATTTGAAAATTTCCCATTCAAACGTGATTCTGTTGAATATTATTAGATTTAAATTAACGTCTCGAATTGAAATCACGACGCTCCGGTTATGTCACAGACATTACCCATCCATCTTTTTTTATTGTGACCACGACTAACGGTTTAATACAGACACCCCATTTCAATATTTCGGAAGGAACAGAAGGTCGAGTTTGAAAAGTTTGTAACTTTCATTTTACTTAACCAAATTACACAATGTTCGCACTAATGATTCAGAAATATGACCAGGAATCTTCTATTAGATTTGTAAGTATGTATAATTTACATGCAGAAAGAAAAATTGATTTTCAGGAATCAATTATTATCTGTTCTGCCATTGGCCAGTACTCTGCGACTTCCTCATGCTAACAATTCATTTCATCGTTAGCCATCTCTTTCATCAAGGCCAACAACGCCAACAAAAACGGTCCTTTTCAGGACCACCATCATTTTTGTAAAGAATAATTTGAAATATTCCTCGCCCAAATCACCTTTTGTCCGAAAATTCCAATGAGTATCAACATATTTGAAGAACGTGTTCCTTATGTATTCTACATCTCTCCGGTTATGTCGCAGACATTACCCACCCATCTTTTTCCGCCGATATTGCCTCATTCAAAGCATCCACAATCTCTTGGATGACCATATCCGTGACATGGTTTTTTGATAACAGCTTTAGCAACAACGTTCCGAACACCATTTCAAAACTCTTTCATTTCGAGTATATTTCCGCTCTCGTCTTCTTCTTCTTCTTTTCCACCACTATACATATTGTGTATTCTCATGGCGTTGGGCGTTGCAAACGGTTTTCCGGTACGACATCTCAGTGGGCAAAACACCGGATGTCCTTCCAAAATGTGTTTCGTTGCGTGTTTAGTCATTATCTGGAACTCCGATGTCGTGAACGCACATGAAAGGTCTGGACATTCCATTTCAACAAAAAAATTTCTGACAATATGGCATTGCCGAATATGCTGCACAAACGAGTTAAATGATTTAAAAATGACCTGACAGTGGTCGAAAGGACACTCAAACTTCTTTTCCTTTTTGAGCAACCGAACATGTTTTATAAAAAACTCGACGTTTTCAGCGGATAATCCGCAGAACTTGCAATATAATTGCATTTTTATGTTCACCTGCAAAATCACCTAGCACAGCCGACGGACTTTGAAGAACTTTTGAGACAAATGCGCGCTTCACTTCGTTTGATGCGTTTATGATTCGAGACGTGTAATTTTATGGTATCTTACACTGAAAACTTAGTCATAGGGTCCAAATTTTATTTCCTGTATTTAAAAATAGTGTGTGTGACCAGATTTCTCAACAGGAATACAGTTTGACCACAATAGGCCACGTTCTGCTTCAACGGGAAGGTTCCCGGTTCAAGAGGTAATACACTCCTCCGCCGAGGGTGTGGCGATTGCCAAGATCAATGGTGTGTTCTATTGCAGCTGCTACGCCCCACCAAGGTGGCCAATAGAACAGTTCTACCAGATGATCGACAGGCTCTCGTCGGACCTCGTGGGCCGGAAACCGGTAGTAATAGCGGGAGACTTCAACGCTTGGGCAGTGGAGTGGGGCAGCCGCTGTACAAATAGCAGGGGTCAAGCGCTAATGGAAGCGTTTGCGAAACTCGATACTGTGCTAGCTAATGATGGCTCCGCTAGTACATTCCGTAGAAACGGAGTGGAGGCGTGGATTGATTTGACCTTTGCCAGCCCGAGTCTGGCTCCAGGCATGGAATGGAGGGTAGACGAAGGCTACACCCATAGCGATCATTTAGCAATCCGCTTTAAGATCAACTATGGTGTGCAGCATCCGAGAGCGGGAGATCCCTGTCAGGTACGCGGGTGGAAGTCCAATCACTTCGACAGCGAAGCTTTCACCGCGGCCCTGGGACTGGAGGCCAACACCGACAGTCTAAGCGGGGATGCGCTGGTAGCTGTTCTATCACGCGCGTGCGACGCCACTATGCCGAGAAAAACACTGCCAAGAAACGGTAGATGCCCGGTATACTGGTGGAGTGCCGAGATTGCAGCTCTACGGTCAGCCTGTCTCAGAGCTAGACGTAGGATGCAAAGAGCTCGCACCGAGGATGCAAGAGAGAACCGCCGTGAAGCGTTTCGAGCTGCGAAATTAGCCCTTAACCAGGCTATTAAAAGCAGCAAGAGAGCGTGTTTCGACAACCTGTGTGAGAGTGCCAACGCGAATCCGTGGGGTGACGCCTACCGGATTGTGATGGCCAAGACCAAAGGGGGCTCCTCACCCCCAGAACGGTCTCCGGACCGGTTGGCAACGATTATCGAAGTACTCTTCCCGTCTCGAGCCACAAGCCCCTGGCCACCTGCACTACGAGACAGTGCGGGCACGGTCGAAATGGTGGCTCCAGTGACGAATGAAGAACTACTCGCAGTGGCTAAATCCCTAGCAATGAACAAAGCTCCAGGGCCGGATGGAGTTCCGAACAACGCTCTCAAGGCAGCGATCATAGCGAACCCGAACATGTTCAGGCTAGCTATGCAGAGATGCCTTGACGAGTGCCGTTTCCCCGATAGATGGAAAAGGCAGAAACTGGTGCTGTTGCCGAAGCCCGGGAAGCCGCCAGGTGACCCATCGGCGTACAGACCAATCTGTCTGATAGACACGACTGGCAAACTGCTTGAGAGGATCATCCTCAACAGGCTCACCCCGTACGCGGAAGGTACGGACGGTCTGTCAAGCAACCAGTTTGGCTTTCGGAAGGGTAAGTCCACAGTGGACGCTCTCAACTCAGTGATAAATACTGCCGAGATAGCGATCCAACGAAAAAGGCGAGGTATTCGATACTGTGCGTTAGTGACACTTGACGTGAAGAACGCATTCAACAGCGCAAGCTGGGATGCCATCGCGCTCTCGTTACACCGGCTTAGCCTACCGGTGGGTCTGTACCGGATCCTGGAAAGTTACTTCCAAAACCGCGTACTGCTATACGAGACCGATGCCGGTCAGAAAAGGGTTCCGATTACCGCCGGAGTCCCGCAGGGCTCGATCCTAGGCCCGGTGCTATGGAACCTCATGTATGACGGGGTTCTGAGACTGAAGTTCCCTCCTGGGGTCAAGATCGTCGGCTTTGCCGACGACGTAACCTTGGAGGTCTACGGGGAGTCAATTCCTGAGGTAGAACTAACCGCAGAACACGCGATTAGCACGGTGGAGGAATGGATGAGCGCGAGAGGCCTGGAGCTCGCTCATCATAAGACGGAGGTAGTTATCGTCAACAACCGCAAGTCGGCACAACATGCAGTTATCCATGTGGGAGAAGTCGCGATCACTTCACAGCGAAGTCTGAAGTGTCTCGGAGCCATTATAGACGACAAGCTGACCTTCGGCAGCCATGTCGACTATACGTGCAAGAGAGCGTCGACTGCTGTTGCGGCGCTATCGAGAATGATGTCCAACAGCTCAAAGGTGTGCGCCAGTAGACGTAGGTTACTGGCAGGCGTTGTCGTATCTATCCTCAGGTACGGCGGCCCGTCATGGTCAAGAGCACTGAGGGTAACCAGTTACCTACAGAAACTGGAGAGCACCTACCGCGTGATGTGCCTCAGAGTGATATCTGCCTACCGCACGGTATCACACGATGCATCCTGCGTGATAGCGAGCATGATGCCAGTCGGGCTGGTCATTCGGGAAGATGAGGAGTGCTTTGAGCTACGTGGAAATAGGGGAGCCCGCGAGCGCACCAGGGTGACCTCGGTCGCCAGATGGCAGCGTGAGTGGGACAACTCCTCGAAAGGTAGGTGGACCCACCGGCTGATACCTAGCATATCGAGCTGGGTGGGAAGACCCCATGGGGAAGTTCACTTCCACCTGACACAATTCCTGTCAGGCCATGGCTGTTTCCGTCAGTACCTCCACAGGTTCGGGCACGCGGAGGTCCCAGTCTGCCCGGACTGCCCAGGTGTAGATGAAACTGCCGAACACATACTGTTCGTATGTCATCGGTTCGACGTCGAAAGAAGAGCAATGCTTGACGTCTGTGGCTGGGACACAACCCCGGATACCCTTATTCAGCGGATGTGTCAAACGGTGGAGAAGTGGAACGCAGTCTCGGCTGCTACCATCCAGATTGCCAGTAGGCTACAGGTAATCTGGCGAACCGAGCAACAGACGGCGGGCACGGCTAACTAGTGATTGGTTAGTTGGAGCGAAAAAGGCCAAGCGCAAAATAAGAGAGTGAATGGTCTGTTCATGCCGAGGTAGGTTGGCGCAGCGAATGGCAACCGCGTAAGGGGTAAACCCAGCCACCCCGAAGCAAGACAGAAGAGTGAGTGTATAGGCGTATAAGTGGACTGCCTCATGCCAAGACGGGAGGGTCGTAGCGTAGTTTGTTGGAACTAAGCTATCGATGCCTCATGGCGTGGCAGAGGAGTGAAAGGGTGAGCATCCAAGTCAGTCTCACACTGCATGTTAAGGGTGAGCATAAAAGTCAGCCTCACAGGTTGGTAGAGGCTAGCACAAAAGTCAGCCTAGCAAGGAATGAAAAAGGTGAGCACAAAAGTCAGCCTCGCATGGTATGTCAGAAGTGGGGCCTAAGAAAAATGTCCCACATGGGATGCCAGAGGGAGTGACAAAGGTACAATAGAGTGGCACGATTGAGAGTGAATCAGGTGATAGGGTGAGCACCCAAGTCAGCCTCACATGGATGGGTAGGGCTAGCACAAAAGTAAGCCTAGCAAGGAATGAGTAAGGTGAGCACACAAGTCAGCCTCGCATGGAACGTAAAAGGTGAGCACAAAAGTCAGCCTCATGTGGGAGTGTTTGAGAGTGAATCAAAGTGTGATTGAGAGAGCACCCAAGTAAGCCTCATACAGGATGTATGATCGCGTGAGTGAGAGTGAATGAGTACATTTAGTACAGCCATCCCCCCAGAAGTAATACCGAGAGGTAGTTCCTGGGAGGAATGATGGCGGAGCCCAATGGAGTTTAGTCGGTATTAATGGCTGGTCACCATTCGAGTCCGACACGCCCCCAGTGCACCCCGTGTGGTAGATTGGACCCTACCGTTAGCACGTGTACTGGGCTAGGACATAAAGGTCTTCTCCATTGTAAAAAAAAAAAAGGCCACGTTCTGCTTGTAATCGTCACTCATTTTTTCGATATAGTGGGTTGGAACACGATATTTTGCTTCTACTGTGCAGACAAAACGACAGACGGATTGAAAATAGCTTCCCTAGATAAAACGACTTTACAATCCTAGATAAACGACTTTACAATCCCGTAATTTCATATAGACTGATACAAACACTGAAGAAGATTACAAGTAGTTATCGAAATACCGGTATCTGTTAAATAGTGAAGTGCAAGTGCATTTAACTATAAAAACGCTTTTAATCCACCTAACAGTGTGATGAGACATTTCTTATAACTCTTATCACTCTCTTCGGATATTATATCGTTTGAGAACATTTAGAACGTGATGCTTCGCGATGTTTTTGATAACACATATTACATGGGATAGAGGCAGGACTCAGAGAATCGCTCAAATCAGCATAGGACAACATCAGTGCTAGAAATCTCAAACCAAATCAATGGGAAAGCGAAAAAATGGCCCATAAAGTATCTAAATATCTAAATTGTGGTGGGAAAACTGAATTTATATATTGTACTGAGCCAAAAAAATCGAATTTTTTTTTGAATCGATTTGAAGTTTATACTTTACTCAAATTTCCAACGCGACTGAGAACTAAGAAAATTTAATGAAATCGCAGCTCCTGATATCACGCTATCTCTGAAGTGCATGCGTGCGTAGTTCCAAATTTTACTTCGACATCGACTTTTTCTAAAGGTGACTTCCCAGTAGTATCCTTGATTTGAATTATTATCGCTAATCCTAATGCCAAAGAACAAATAAAAACCTCTCGAAAACGAACCGTTTGGGAAAATCATCATCATTACTGAAATTTTCATTTTCACGAAACTTTTCGATAACCTTCCGTCACTTGCGTTAATGCACTGGGTGCACAGTGCTCTGAAAATCTAGCGAAACCGTCTTAGGGCACCAGCGGGTCTAATTCAGAGCTATCTGCGCGGCGAGTTAAATCTGTAAAGAATACTAAAAATTAATTTCTATTCCATAATTTTCAGTTCAGCAATTCGAGAGATCGTGCTCACCGTAAGCCATGAAAAATAGACTACGTTGTGAAGCGATGGTCACTATTTATTAAAAAATCACGGTTAAATAAAAAATAAAACTATTTAAAAATTTCAAATAGTTTATAATTTTCACAAACTTTTTAGGAAAAATTGCTTTCGTAATATTGTGTAGGAAAAAGCTGAAAATTTCAGTATTTTCTCTATCTGCAACAAATAAACCCTTAAGTATACCGATTAATTGGTATACGAATTGGAATAGGTTTGCCAAATTTTGGAAGAACCCCTTGAAAACTACCTAAAAATTGTTGTAGTTCGATGCAATAAAAAATCCCCAAAAGTGAAATATACCTATTAATGTGAAACACAGTGTGCAATAAAGACCCATTTTTATCAGTCTCATGGTGTATTTTAGGCTGACAAAATGGGGACATTGACTAAATCGGGCAATTTTTTTCTTTATAATAAACTGAAGCTGTTAAAATATTCTTCCCGTCCCTTGATGTAGTCTGAAAACTATTTCTGATTATGATGAACTTTTTACTTTACATATTTCCATCTCCATGATAAGGAAAACGTGCTCAAGAAAGGATTTACTCGAATTCTGTCTTGTTCGTCTGCTAGAGCCCATCAAACAGATGTTCATATTTGGCTGATAAAATCGGGGTTTTAAAGTATTATAATAGATATTCAGCATTCGAAGACGTTTCTTGTGAACGAGTGTAGAACGACTTTGTTTTTACTTACTGGAAGTCAGCGGCGTAGCCAGAAATTCGGTTTGGTGGGGGTTTGGTGAAAATCGATCTTACTGTCCAAACGGCATAATTCCGAAACCGTAATTTTTGAAGTGAAATTACGGTTTCGGAATTATGCCGTTTGGACGAGAAAATTGACCATAAATACTTCTTGGACGATATACCGTCAAAATTATTTTATCAAATGATGCGCTGTTTAACGTTTGTAAAACTCATTGAAGATACTAAACCTCCGAAATTGGCGGTTTCAAAATGATGCTATCTTGACCTTAAATTACTGTTTTTGAACATTTGACCTATACATATAATTGGTCATACAACAAAAATCAAATGCCCATCAAAATCGATCAGGACCTGCTAGAGTCGAATGGAAATCGTCATTTTTCATAAATTTCTCTCTACATTCGGAAAGTGTTATCCTCGTTATTAATCATATTACGTTTTCGTCTCAACTCGACGCATTCCCAAAATAAAAACCTGTTTTAATCCACCTAGTGGTGCAATTGTGCTTTTCTCATTTGTCCAGACTACGATTCCTTGGCTGGTTATGTTCAATACAATGGTGGAAATGAATATTACATGTTCAGAACGATTTGCACATACATACAACGGATCGACAGCCACGATCTTGAGATACTATGTGATACTGAAACATCGCTTGAAACCAGCGGCGGATTATGGAGAAAGATCCGGGAGATCCGGGTCCTGCCGAAAATTTTCAACTTGTTAACAAATTTTAAACTAGTTTTAATTTTAAAGTAGCAACCCCTCACTGCATATTCTCTCCGGGCCGGTATGATTGACGATTTTTAGAGTGATTGCATAACCTTTCTATATGAGAAAGGCAAAAATGTACCAAAGTCCAAAGATGTCAATTTTTGTCATGCATTTTAATGTTTCATGCATTTTAAAGTCATTTGGCATCCAAAATACAAATTTGATTTTGAAAAATTTTCATTTCAGTTTATATGGGAATTTGCTGTGTGATTGCACTCTTCAACTCGTAACTCCGGAACCGGAAGTCCAATCAATAGAAAATTCAATAGCAGCCGATGGGAAGGTTGTACCTTTCATTTGAGACTAACTTTGTGTAAATCGGTCTGGCCATCTCTGAGAAACAGAGGTCAAATTTTTTTTCCACATATACACACACACGCATACAGACATATACATACACACAGACATTTTCCGATCTCGACGAACTGAGTCGATTGGCATATGACACTCGGCCCTCCGGGTCGGGATTAGATTGACGAATTTTAGAGTGAATGAGAAAGGCAAGAACATTTTTAGCAAATGTTGAAATTTATGCAATGTTTTGGTGAGCAGTTCTATGTTTCATAGACATTAAATCAATTTTAACTTCGCTTTCTATTAAATAAAGACCCTTATTACAGTACATCTCTACAAAAGCGAGCTCAATTTGAAAAGAAATCTGAGGATTATTATTGATTACAGAACTCTGGAATTTTCTATTGGAATGTTTTCAGGCAGGAATTTGATATTGATGCTATTAGACAACTGTGAAATCAAGACCAATAGATCAGTTACATATCAGGACCCCATTCCGACAATTTATCAAAAGTCCTCATGATGTTTACAACAACAGGTTATCAATCTACGGATCAGATAATTGTTATTGTATTATTGAATTAAATCAGTCTGCATCAATAAATTTTCAACTTCAATCCAATTTTTTTTTTGGGTGTGGTGGGGGGGGGGGGTTGTATGGTGTTAAACTCCAAAACCTTCTCTTGGCTATGCCGTTGCTTGGAGTTATTTATTTCGCTTTTCTTTTTTCGATATGTTTCAGATCGATCCGATGGTTATAAGTTAGAAAAATTGCAGTCAGAAGGTTCGCACAAATGAACATTTTTACACTGATAAGTTATCAATTTCCTTCCAGACAACTTGGAAGTGTTCGGTGATTATTTCTAGCGGTTGTAGATAGAAAAATGAAATACAAAATTCGTTTTATCGAAATAATGTTTGGCTTATTTCAATGGATTATTACTATATTGAACAATAAATAGCCAACAAAGAGTAAGCAACAAACAACAAGCCATAACTTTTGAAGTATTCAAAATAGATATTTGAAGTCTTCAGTAAAGTTATTCGCAAAAGTAAGAGCTACAAATTTGCTGAAGACATCATTTCGATATAATCACTTCCAACAAAATTTGTGAAAATATCTCACTCATAGGGGGATTAATCAGCAACAGAACAATACCAAAAGAAAGGGCATATTACCTCCATTAAATTCTCCGAAGATACTATTGTCCTAAAATAAGCCGTTTTGGCTTTAATAATAGATTATATGTTTTTGGTCATATTTCTGGCAATGGGAAATGAGAAAAATCTTTCGTCCGTATTTAATGTTTAATATCTCTTTTGATAATAGTCCGATTTCAACAATCTATAGCTTGTTCGAAAGGTATTCGTTAAAGCTGTCTAAAAACATATAAATTGTTATTCTGTCATGTCAGTTTCGGCAGATAATTCAAAAAAACTGCAAAAAACGCCATTTTTACGCATTCAAACATTCATATCTTGGAAACTAAACATCAGAATCAAAAACAAATTAATAGCGTTCATACTGTTTTTTAGTTCTTTCATTTAAAATTGGTTTGGATAAGATCGGTTCAGCCATTGCTGAGAAACACGAATGAGAATTTGTCCGTTACATACACACAGACACACACACACAGACATTGTCCCAAATCGTCGAGCTGAGTCGATTGGTATATAAGACTCGGCCCTCCGGGCCTCGGAAAAAATCTTGAAAGTTTGAGCGAATTCTATACATTTCTTTTATAAGAAATGTAAAAAAAAGGTGAAATTAAATGGAAGAAAACCTTTGAAATATTAATAAGATATGTCTAACGTAGGAGTCGGTTTTGATATGCTGTGAGAATATGGAGGACCCGACAGCAATATAGACACAGAACGCAATAATAAGACGCAACAAATTAAACAACTGCGAGCACAGTGGGCAACCGAGTACTGCTGCTGTTGGATGAAGTGAACTGATTTGATTTCTTTATTTCGCACATTATAATTAGGTTCTTATAGACACGCGTCTTTGGCGAGGCCCAAAATCACCGTTCTATCTCAACACAATGCACTTTAAAAAAAATCCTTGAACGTGCTATAAAAATACAAAAATTATCCATTTTAATCTAACCGGTGATTAAGGTCAGTCTACCTGCTCATCTCGCCCAGAGTGGAAACTAAAAATCGTTCCGCTATAGATGCACGGCAAAAACGACTGCAGACGAATTGTGTTGCTATTGGTTTTTGGAAATGTTCTGTAAGACAGGTACTCGGGAAGTAAAACAATCAAGAAATGTGCAGATTGTGCTCAATCTGGGAGAAGTTAACGTCCTGTAAATGCACCATATCAAACATTAATGGCGATTTCGCTTGAACCTGAAACTGAGTCAGGTTCTAACCCCAACAGCTGTCAGTTCATACATTTTGACAGCAGTTGGGGTTAGGAACTGACTCAGTTTCGCCTCAAACAAAAACCACATAAGAAGCACAGTCGTTTGTTTCACGGAGCAACGTGCAGAACACTAACGAAAGCTGCCACGTGAACAACATCATGTCCGCAGAGCTCTAGAGAGATGTGCTTACACGAATTATCTCCACACGCCCCTGACATCGTGATTATCAAATTTATGTCAAGATACGGAGAAGTGGCTTCGATAAGAGTTGTAACTTCGCATTTTCCCGGGTGTCCCTAACGTTGTTATTGTGGTGCAAATGCTTCCGTACAAACCAACTTTTTCATACGCAACCATTTTATGCGGATCAACCGAAAATGGGACGTTTCATCAGAATATTCGTATTTGCTTGTACTTTGTTTGTCTAGTGCAATTCATTTAGCCAACGAATGTGGGAAATTGTGGAGTCGTGTGTATGTATAGTAGAACAAGATCTCTGACCTAAAGTCTTAATGAACGTCAGATTGTGATAAGTTTTGAAGTGCAATACCAATTTCACCATTGATTCTTCCTATAATTTGGTGGTGATTACCTAGTATACTGGTAAGTATATGTGAGTAGATAATGAATCTGAAAATAAACATTTTTAATTTTCATATTAGGCAATAAGGACGATTCAATGGCGCGGTCCGTGAGCGATTTGGGGTAGATTTAAGGGCGGGTTGGGCGGCAAAAAAATGACGGCGGCAAATTGCCCAAATGTTGCATTTGAAATAGCCCCCTAATTGCCAACAATTTGCTGGCAAATTGAAGGGCAATTAGCGCATCCGAGTTGGCAAATAGCCCCCCGTTAGCCAGCAACTTGCCCTTTTTGACTGGGGTTCAGCCGCCATAAAATTTGTCTAAGTATTAAAATTGCCTTTAAATCGCATTCGCAAATTGCAAAGAGAATAGGGAAAGAGACGAATAGTGTGAAGCCAAAAATACCTTATTGAGCAGACCAATCGTGCAATGTAAATAAACATTACTCATGCCTGAGTTGGAGGAGATAAGTATTGTACTTTTATCAAAAAAGAAATTTGAATTTTCGTCAGAATTTAGTTCAATCGTGATTGTAAGGTGCATTCTAGAGTATATGTATGAGTAAAAATAAGCTTTAGAATTATTTCATCTCTTTGTTTCGAAATGCACATCGTTTGATAAACAAATCCATCGATCGACATACGGTTTGTTTTCAAAATATAATAGGAGTCATTTAAAGTGCTGCCTGTAGAAGCGGTTGCCAAAATTCTAGTGTTGAAATCATCAAAGAGAATAGGGAAAGAGACGAATAGTGTGAAGCCAAAAATACCTTATTGAGCAGACCAATCGTGCAATGTAAATAAACATTACTCATGCCTCATAACAGTTTTTGCAACCGGCCGAGACGGTTGTGCCTCCAGGTGGAAGGTTTTGTTCTCGAGAGAGTGACGGAGTGCGAGACGCTGTATGCGTTTTTGTGGGAGAGAGAGAGACCAGTTTGTTAAGTGTGAGTCGACAGTTGATACGTCGGAGGCGTGGTCAACGGCATCCTCGGTGTTTTGACAGCAAACCGCGGGTAGACGAATTTGCCTACCGCGGTGGCAGAAATCGACAGTGATCGTGCCTGTACACACAGAAAAAATATATTGTATTGGTGTCGTCGGGAAATTCTAATCGACGAGAGGGGAAGCGTCACTGGTAGACCTATTTGCTCTATTCGTCTACCGCTGAAGTGGTACGACGAATAAGGAAAACAAGTGGCACCGAAAAGTGCCGCATCGACAGTGGGATTTTCGCAGCAAGCCACAGGTAGCCACATTTGTTTACCGCGGCGGTGGAAACGGAGAGAGCGCGCTTGTGGTGGTGATACCGACGAGCAGCTTAACCGGAGAGAGTTTTGGAGTGTTGCAGGTAGGCCTATTCTCTACTGAAGAAGCAACGCGACGAAGAAGGACAGCAAGTGTCACATTGTCAAACAACGGGCACCGAGTTTACAACGTAACACATGAGGTGTGTTCTACAGGTATAACAGGTATATTTTTCATTCCTTTTTGTGATAGTTTTTCTTGCTAGGTAAAATGGATGAAGAGATGGGAGAACGAGTAACAGACCCGCCCCCTAAGCCTTATGCTGAAAATGTAAATCCGACTAGAATTAAAATTTACCCAGAGTCGTCAACGGGACCATGGATTGTATTTATTAGGCGTAAAGTAAAGGCGCTAAATATTATTCAAATTTCTAAAGATTTGACTTCGCGATTCTCGGATGTAAAAGAGATCGTCAAAGTCAATAAAGATAAAATACGCATTGTCGTTGGTAGTCTCAAACAAGCCAATGCAATTGCTTCTTGCGAGCTTTTTACGCGTGAGTATAGAGCGTATATTCCTTCAAAGGAAATTGAAATTGATGGGGTCATCACAGAATCGAGTTTGACTGTTGATGACATAATTAAGCATGGGGTTGGTCGTTTCAAAGACACCATACTTAAAGACGTAAAAATACTTGAATGCAAGCAATTGCATTCAGTATCACACGAAGGAGATAAAAAAGTTTATCGACTGTCTGACTCGTTTCGAGTGACTTTCGCTGGGTCTGCGCTGCCCAACTATGTCATTATCGACAAGATTCGTCTCCCTGTTCGCCTTTTTATCCCTCGTGTAATGAATTGCCTTAATTGCAAACAGCTTGGCCACACAGCCACTTACTGTTCCAATAAGGCACGGTGTGGCAAATGTGGGGGTTCTCATCAAGAAGATACATGCAATGAAAATCCAAAATGTTTAATGTGCGGAGAAAACTCACATGAGCTCCCTGCATGCCCCATTTATAAATTGCGTGAGGATAAAATTAAACGATCCTTGAAGGAGAGGTCTAAGCGCTCCTATGCAGAAATGTTGAAAAATGCTACCCCTAAACCCATTTTCTCAGAAAACACTTACACATCTCTATTTTCGGAACAGTCTGACTCTGACGGAGCGTGCGAAGGTACATCATTTGTTTTACCCGGAAATTCCAGAAAAAGAAAACAGTCTTCTTTTCCCAAGCTGCCAAGAAAGGGCCTTAAAATTTCTCCACCAATAGATAAACTGCGCCCAAAACCGAAAAATTCCGATTCAAAACCGAAATCAATTCCGCCCGGTTTTGGGAACGTACAATCCAAACAGAACACCATTACTGGAAATAATAAAATTTCGACTTCCTCTGAGCCTCAGCCGGGGGTAGGATTATTGAAATTTTCTGAAATTGTTGATTGGATTTTTAAAGCATTCAATATTTCTGAACCACTAAAGACTATACTTTCAGCTTTCCTCCCAACAATTAGAACATTTTTAGAGCAGCTGATTGCTCAATGGCCCATCCTTGCAGCGATTGTATCTTTCAATGGGTAATTCACCTCCTCCAATGAAAGATTCCATCACTGTTTTACAGTGGAATTGCAGAAGTATCATACCAAAAATTGATTCCTTAAAAATTTTACTGCATAATTTAAAATGCGATGCTTTTGCTCTATGTGAAACATGGCTTACCTCAAACATTAATTTCAACTTAAATGATTTCAACATTATTCGCCTAGACCGAGACACCCCGTATGGAGGAGTGCTTCTAGGAATTAAAAAGTGCTATTCTTTCTATAGAATTAACATCCCCTTGTTTGCGGGCATTGAGGCTGTAGCTGTCCAAACGAACATTAAAGGCAAAGACATGTCTATCGCTTCTATATATATACCTCCCAAAGTTCAAATTGGACAACATCAAATTTTTGAGGTAGTGGAACCCATGGCTGCTCCGCGTCTGATACTGGGAGACTTCAACTCGCACGGAGTATTGTGGGGTTCCCTCTACAATGATAATCGATCCTCTTTGATATACAATGTTTGTGACGAATTTAATATGACAGTTTTAAATACTGGCGAAACAACACGCATCCCAGACCTCCTGCACGTCCAAGTGCATTAGATCTATCTCTGTGCTCGACATCACTTCGGTTAGATTGCACGTGGAAGGTTGTACCTGATCCTCACGGTAGCGATCATTTGCCAATCGTTGTTTCAATTAACAGTGAATTAGGCCTTACGAATTCTATCAATGTTCCTTATGACTTAACACGAAATATTGATTGGAAAACATACGAAACATTAATTTCCACTTCTCTTGCTTCGACAGAAGAGCTACCCCCTACCGAAGAATATGAATTCTTAGCGGGTTTAATTATTGAAGCAGCAGAACAAGCCCAAACGAAATGCAATCCTGGAATGACAATAAATAGACGGCCCCCTAATCCTTGGTGGGACAAAGAGTGCTCTGATGCATATGAAGCTAAACAAGTTGCCTACAAAGAAATTATGAAACAGAAAGGGGGTATACGTGAGAACTTTGAAAATTATTTTATTTTGCAAAACAAATTTGACAGTATACGTCGTGCCAAAAAATCTAGTTATTGGAGACACTTCGTTAATGGCTTGTCAAGAGAAACATCAATGAGTACTCTTTGGAACACAGCCAGAAGAATGAGGAATCGAAACGTGACTAATGAAAGCGAAGATTTTTCGAATCGTTGGATATTTAATTTTGCCAAGAAAATTTGTCCCGATTCTGCTCCTGCGCAGAAAATCACTCGCGATGCTCCCACAAGTAACGATTTCATAGATTCGCCTTTGACAATGATGGAATTCTCAATTGCACTCCTCTCATGCAACAATAATGCTCCGGGACTAGACAGAATTAAATTCAACTTGGTGAAGAATCTGCCTGACCTAGCAAAAAGACGCTTGTTGAATTTATTCAATAAGCTTCTTGAACAGAACATTGTCCCGCACGACTGGAGACAAGTGAGAGTTATCGCTATTCCAAAACCGGGAAAACCAGCCTCCGATCATAACTCGTATCGACCGATTGCAATGTTATCCTGCATCAGGAAATTGTTGGAAAAAATTATCCTACGACGTCTCGACAATTGGGTTGAGGCGAACGGCTTGCTATCAGATACCCAGTTTGGTTTTCGGAGGGGAAAGGGAACGAATGATTGTCTGGCGCTACTTTCGTCAGAAATCCAAGTCGCTTACGCAAAAAAAGAACAAATGGCGTCTGTGTTCTTAGACATAAAAGGAGCATTCGACTCAGTCTCAATTGATGTTCTCTCGGAGAAGCTACATCAATGTGGTCTTTCACCGATATTAAATAATTATTTATACAATTTATTGTCAGAAAAGCACATGCATTTTTCATATGGCGATTTGGCGACACTCAGAATAAGTTACATGGGCCTCCCACAAGGCTCTTGTCTAAGCCCCCTTCTCTATAATTTTTACGTGAATGACATTGATAATTGTATTGTCAGCCCATGCACTTTAAGACAACTTGCAGATGATGGGGTGGTTTCTGCCACAGGACCAAAAGCTATAAATTTACAACAACCATTGCAAGATAGCTTGGATAATTTATCAATTTGGGCTTTAAAGCTGGGCATCGATTTCTCTACGGAGAAAACAGAGTTGGTCGTTTTCTCAAGGAAGCGTGATCCAGCTCAGCTTCAGCTTCAGTTGGTTGGTAGAACGATAGCCCAAGTCCTGACTTTTAAATACCTTGGAATTTGGTTCGATTCTAAAGGCACATGGGGAGGCCACATTAGGTATCTAATAACGAAATGCCAACAAAGGATAAATTTTCTGCGAACAATAACTGGATCATGGTGGGGTTCTCATCCAAGTGACATGATAAGATTGTATCAAACAACAATACTTTCAGTAATGGAATATGGGTGCATCTGCTTCCGTTCAGCTGCGAACACTCACATTATTAAACTGGAACGGATACAGTATCGCTGTTTACGAATTGCCCTAGGTTGCATGCAGTCGACCCATACGATGAGTCTTGAAGTACTAGCGGGAGTTCTTCCTATAAAAGACCGATTCTGGGATCTCTCTTCTCGTTTACTTATTCGATGTGAGGTTATGAACCCACTGGTAATTGAAAATTTTGAAAGACTTGTCGAGCTTCAACCCCAAACCAGATTCATGACAGTGTATTTCAATCACATGTCACAAGAAATAACGCCTGCTAGGTATGTTCACACATACGTCAATATACTAGATATTCCTGAATCCACTTTATTCTTCGACACGTCCATGCAAGCAGAGATTCGTGGAATTCCGGATCATCTACGCTCGCGGGAGATCCCTAAAATATTCACAAGTAAATATCAACACATAGACTGCCTTAAAATGTTTTACACTGATGGGTCACGAATCAGTGAGGCCACTGGTTTCGGTATTTTCAACAATAATTTTTCAATTTCTCTCAAACTTGCAGAACCCGCCTCTGTTTATATAGCGGAACTAGCAGCAGTTCACTATAGTTTTCAAATAATTAATACTTTACCCCCGAACCATTACTTTATCCTCACTGATAGTCTCAGCACAATTGCAGCTCTACGCTCAAAGAGGATTGATAATCACGATCCATTCTTTTTGGGGAAGATACGAGAATCTCTGAGTAACCTGACAAGAAAATGTTATAAATTTACCCTAGTGTGGCTCCCCGCCCATTGCTCCATTGCGGGCAATGAGAAAGCTGATAATTTAGCCAAGATTGGTGCACTAGATGGTGAAATATATGAAAGACCCATCGCTTACAATGAATTTTATAGCGCTTCTCGACAGAGGACACTTGCTAGTTGGCAAACATCTTGGGACAATGGAGATATGGGACGATGGCTACACTCAATTATCCCTAAAGTATCAACGAAGGCATGGTTCAAAGGATTGGATGTAAGTCGGGACTTCATCCGTGTGATGTCTAGGCTCATGTCCAATCATTATACTTTAGATGCGCATCTCCGTCGTATTGGGCTCGCTGAGGGTAATCATTGTGCTTGTGGAGAAGGTTACCATGACATTGAGCATGTTGTTTGGTCCTGCACTGAATATCGTGAAGCCAGATCACAATTAGTAGATTCTTTACAAGTCCGAGGAAGACCAATCCATGTTCCTGTTAGAGAATTCCTGGCGTATCGCGATCCTCTATACATGGAACTTATCTATCATTTTCTAAAAACAACGTCTGTCAAAATTTAATTAAATTCATCTCCTCATACTCTCATCCAAGGCTAATCATTCACCAATTAAAGTGTCCTAGAATATTTAGTTTTTAAATTTAGACAATAACAGAAAAAAAGTAAATAAATACACCCGAAAATACTAGATCATTATGAAATACAACAATGTAAGGAAAAAAGCAAACAATAAAGTGATTTCAGTGTTAGTTTTAGACAAAGTACTAGTATAGTTAAAATTAGTCTTAAGGATTTTTGTAACGTGCTATGTAAAAAAAAAAAAATACTCATGCCTGAGTTGGAGGAGATAAGTATTGTACTGCTATCAAAAAAGAAATTTGAATTTTCGTCAGAATTTAGTTCAATCGTGATTGTAAGGTGCATTCTAGAGTATATGTATGAGTAAAAATAAGCTTTAGAATTATTTCATCTCTTTGTTTCGAAATGCACATCGTTTGATAAACAAATCCATCGATCGACATACGGTTTGTTTTCAAAATATAATAGGAGTCATTTAAAGTGCTGCCTGTAGAAGCGGTTGCCAAAATTCTAGTGTTGAAATCATCATAAAGGGAGTGTTGCCGTTTTGACTGATTTTCACTCTTCGTCTCTTTCACTATTCTCTTTGGCAAATTGCATTTGTTCCTAGGGGCTAATCAGGGCTAATGCACATGCGAGTTGAGTCAAACGTCAAACTTTTTAAATCGCCTGACCATGTTCGTCCGCATTTTTTGACAGGGCTTCAACTTTAGTGCAGAGATGCCAGATTTGCAGACTTAATTTTAACTGCAGATTTTTTCGATGACGCAGATTTTTTAGTTTAATTGCAGATATTTACAAATTTTTTAATTTGGTTGCAGATATTTACAGATTTTGAAAATGAAGGCTTTTGGTTACACTAGTTTCAAATTACAACAACAGACGGATTGAAAATAGCTTCCCTAGATAAAACGACTTTACAATCCTAGATAAACGACTTTACAATCCCGTAATTTCATATAGACTGATACAAACACTGAAGAAGATTACAAGTAGTAATCGAAATACCGGTATTTGTTAAATAGTGAAGTGCAAGTGCAGTTAACTATAAAAAACAGTGGAATTAAATGGAAGAAAACCTTTGAAATATTAATAAGATATGTCTAACGTAGGAGTCGGTTTTGATATGCTGTGAGAATATGGAGGACCCGACAGCAATATAGACACAGAACGCAATAATAAGACGCAACAAATTAAACAACTGCGAGCACGGTGGGCAACCGAGTACTGCTGCTGTTGGATGAAGTGAACTGATTTGATTTCTTTATTTCGCACATTATAATTAGGTTCTTATAGACACGCGTCTTTGGCGAGGCCCAAAATCACCGTACTATCTCAACACAATGCACTTTAAAAAAATCCTTGAACGTGCTATAAAAATACAAAAATTATCCATTTTAATCTAACCGGTGATTAAGGTCAGTCTACCTGCTCATCTCGCCCAGAGTGGAAACTAAAAATTGTTCCGCTATAGATACACGGCAAAAACGACTGCAGACGAATTGTGTTGCTATTGGTTTTTGGAAATGTTCTGTAAGACAGGTACTCGGGAAGTAAAACAATCAAGAAATGTGCAGATTGTACTCAATCTGGGAGAAGTTAACGCCCTGTAAATGCACCATATCAAACATTAATGGCGATTTCGCTTGAACCTGAAACTGAATCAGGTTCTAACCCCAATAGCTGTCAGTTCATACATTTTGACAGCAGTTGGGGTTAGGAACTGACTCAGTTTCGCCTCAAAAAAAAACCACATAAGAAGCACAGTCGTTTGTTTCACGGAGCAACGTGCAGAACACTAACGAAAGCTGCCACGTGAACAACATCATCTCCGCAGGGCTCTAGAGAGATGTGTTTACACGAATTATCTCCACACGCCCCTGACATCGTGATTATCAAATTTATGTCAAGATACGGAGAAGTGGCTTCGATAAGAGTTGTAACTTCGCATTTTCCCGGGTGTCCCTAACGTTGTTATTGTGGTGCAAATGCTTCCGTACAAACCAACTTTTTCATACGCAACCATTTTATGCGGATCAATCGAAAATGGGACGTTTCATCAGACATATTCGTATTTGCTTGTACTTTGTTTGTCTAGTGCAATTCATTTAGCCAACGAATGTGGGAAATTGTGGAATCGTGTGTATGTATAGTAGAACAAGATCTCTGACCTAAAGTCTTAATGAACGTCAGATTGTGATAAGTTTTGAAGTGCAATACCAATTTCACCATTGATTCTTCCTATAATTTGGTGGTGATTACCTAGTATACTGGTAAGTATATGTGAGTAGATAATGAATCTGAAAATAAACATTTTTAATTCTCATATTAGGCAATAAGGACGATTCAATGGCGCGGTCCGTGAGCGATTTGGGGTAGATTTAAGGGCGGGTTGGGCGGCAAAAAAATGACGGCGGCAAATTGCCCAAATGTTGCATTTGAAATTGCCAACAATTTGCTGGCAAATTGAAGGGCAATTAGCGCATCCGAGTTGGCAAATAGCCCCCCGTTAGCCAGCAACTTGCCCTTTTTGACTGGGTTTCAGCCGCCATAAAATTTGTCTAAGTATTAAAATTGCCTTTAAATCGCATTCGCAAATTGCATTTGTTCCACATGCGAGTTGAGTCAAACCACAGTTTATAAAGAACAGTTGCGCAAAGACTGAAGCTAATCTACCTATTGAACACTCAAAACGTCTACCTATCGGACACGAAGAATAACAATGGTCGAATGCGTGGGGAGTATCGTTATTATGTGACTATAATTATGAGAAAATTCAATGATGTAATATTAGCATTATTTAAAACCAGGAATATTTCGCTTAGTGACAATTATTAAAAAACATATGTTCACTGATATTCAAATTTGGCACTATTTCAAAAACCGGAACAGCTCTGGGTAGTGTTAATAATCTTCCACCGACAGTGGAAATATGAAGGTATTTCTCATAGTTAAAGTGCATCTAAAATTTTGACGCATTCCACTTATACATATGTACTTATTCAAATTTATCTTACGCTGCAAATTCGACTGATTTTTGTCACACCCCAATCAGACGGCAAGCGGCAAAAATCAATGCATTTCGTTCTTAGTTGCGGATCAGTTGTGAACCGGAAAAAGCTTATATTCTTTATACGATGTTATCTATCCTACTGATTTTTACAAAATAAAACTAAACACTTAATTTTAAATTTTTAAATGCACAAAGTTAACTTCTAACTGAAGGACCATGTTCGTCCGCATTTTTTTGACAGAGCTTCAACTTTAGTGCATAGATGCCAGATTTGCAGACTTAATTTTAACTGCAGATTTTTTCGATGACGCAGATATTTGCAGATTTTTTAGTTTAATTGCAGATATTTACAGATTTTTTAATTTGGTTGCAGATATTTACAGATTTTTGAAAATGAAGGCTTTTGGTTACACTAGTTTCAAATTACAACTTTATCTACTTTAGGTTTTTCTTCCATAAGCTATTTTTCTCTACTTATCTGGGGCTATAAATGCACTATCTTCATTTAATATAACACCAATAATAAGTCGTTTTTGGTCAAGAGTAGTTTTCCTGACATTTTTGGTACTTACCAGACTTTTAAAATTATTATACAGACATTCGAAAAAAGTATCTGACATCTCTGGTGTGCGCATAGAGTACTTGACAATCTGTAACTGTATTAGTGTGTTTAACGGTTTGTTTTCCTCCACCTGTCATAAATGGAGGAAAACAAATCGAAAATAACTTTTCGGTCGGATTATTTTCATGATGGAATATGACCAACCGGAATTGTACGTCCCCCGAATAAGTTTTACAGCGACATAGAGCATTTCAACACCATTATAAATACTTTACGAGAGCTAATTCAAATGTTTAATTCGGCTGACAGTTTTATATATGACAGCTGGAGGAAAACAAACCCCCAAGTAGTGTGAGTGAAATCGTTTGCATAGAACTTTATACATAGTTTATACAGTTGACACATAGAAGCAGTGATGCCACAAGTACAGATTTATCTAGAAAGGTACAGATTTTTGAAGCATTTTTGGTACAGATTCTGTACGGTACAGATTACAGATTTTTGTAAAAAAGTACAGATTGGTACAGATTTTTTTAGATGACAGAAGAGTAAGATAATTTAACCTTGCGATGCATCCCATAATGTGCACAAAGAGCGAAACACAAAAAAAGAGCGGCACAAGAACACTGCGATGTGGAGATCACCCGCCCAAAGAGAAACTTGAAAACGAAAAAGAGAAAGAGCTGTGCACCAAGAGATGCAAAATTTCGCACATTGAGTTACCTTGAAGAGCCACTTTTTTGTGCCTCTCCTCACTGGCAAACAGGGAGGAAGGGGAATCAAACTATTCAGATTCAGATAAAGATTGATCGGAAGAACGTTTTTAAAATGTTTTTTGGTTGTCTTCTCTGCTTCCGTGCGCATGGGACCATGATGCACACTAAAGAGCTTCTTTATTTCTACTCTTTGAGGTGTGCGGCCATGGAGTAGAATGCACACATGGGAGCAAAACACATAGGAGTGAAGAGGTTTATTGTGAAAGAGAAGAGTCAAAATTTCTGGTTTGATTTCCCCAAATGAAAAATATGTATAAGAAAAATAATTTTTTCTAAACAACCTTGTTATTGTTTCGGTACAGAATCCGGTACAGATTTTTCTATAGCAGAGTACAGATAGGAAAGATTTTTCAACTCCCGGTACAGATTTAATTGTGGCAACACTGCATAGAAGGGATGTGTGCGCGTAATAACATTAGCATTTCTTCTTCATATGGATTTTAAGTGGTTTGAAGCAAAGGCGTTGTTTATGTTATAAAGGCCCGCACAGAGTGAAGCCAAACCTTTCCCCGAACACAGAGATGCCAGAAATTCGCAGACTTTTAATTTAAGCTGCGGATTTTTTCGATGACGCAGATATTTGCAGATTTTTTAGTTTGGTTGCAGATATTTGCAGATTTTTAGTTTGGTTGCAGATATATATAGATTTTTTAATATAAAGCTAGGGGCAGATCACTCTAGGAATGTATAACAAACTTGCATCAACTGCAAATGCATTTAATTTCCATTTTGCATAAACTTTGCACTCCCTCGCAAAAAAGATTACTTAACCATCGTCCTACGCTGATCCACTTTGTTCGATGTTTTGTTGAATGTAGGGCTGTTTTTGCAGGGTTTTGACGTCTTACACACAACGCAAAATACATTGCACGCAACGCAAAATGCATTACGAACTTCTATTTTGATGGAAGAAATGCATTTAATTTCGCTGATTTTTAAAAATGCATCACAAGTGATCTGCCCCTAGATATAAAGGCTTTTGGTTACACTAGCTTTCCTGACATTTTTTGTTCTTCCCAAAATTTTAAAATTATTATTGCAGACATTTGAAAAAAGTACCTGACATCTCAACCCGAACAGTCAGATGGCTACCTATCGTGCAAAGTAAACAAACATTTTTCTTTCGGAGAACATGCAAGACAAGTATTAGTGTTGACACTGTTGAGAAAAATAATATCATGGCAAAGTATTTCAATCGCCTAAACAAGACACTGAATTTAGTTTATTATACTTGTTTGTTCCAATGTAAAATAAATTACTTGGAATAGTACCATGAATAAAGTGCTATGAGCAACGAAACAGTAAGTTTTCAATTCACTCCACTGTGTAACTCGGTTGAAGTCATTCAAAGTTACAGCAAAAACTGTGGTTTGACTTTGCATCTGTGGTTGTAAATGAGCTGTCAGAAATCCTAATATTAGGCTGTGGACGCTGGCTAAGTCGACCAGTAATTGAATTTTACTGTGAGCCGTGTATACCAACATTGCTTCACAAAATGGCAGTGTTGGTAAACACGGCTCACAGTAAAAGTCAATTTATTGTCGCGCTTATAATAAAATCTCACATTGCGGGCGTCTGAATGGCGCATCAAATATTGCCGCAGTTGCTCCGCAAGCAGATTTCAGTGGAGCTTTATTTTTCTGCCAGCTGTGTGCTTTTCGAAAGCTTCAAGGAAAAAGCTGCCTATAAATTTATATAGGCGGCTGTCACGCGCCTATCTCAATTGAGCTTTCGTATAATCACATATCGAGCGATTATCCTGCAAGCCACAATATGTCGACTAATGAATTATTTCAAACTAATGGCGATTTCGCTTGAACCCGAAACTGAGTTTGGTTCTAACCCCAACCGCTGTCGGTTCATACATTTTGACAGCAGTTGGGGTTAGAAACTGACTCAGTTTCGCTTCAAACGAAAACCACATAAGGATCGTAGCGGAACCTGCAAATTATCGGCCTGCATCGGAGTCCGTGCCGGAAACGGAACATTTCGGCAATACTCCGAAATACACGGCGGTTTAGACTACTGAGCATGCTGCAAATATGCACCAGTTCGACATTTTTAGAGCAGCCAAAAGATCCAGCCATCAAAAATATATCCAGTTGGCGGTTTTATTTTGCTAAGGAGTTTTGGAATAGGATCTCTATCTAGATTCCTATACTATTATAAGGAGATAATAATGTGAATTGAAAGTTATTTCGTTTTTTTAAATTCAGAAATAATTCTATTAACAGTATTTTTCATTCTGGCGCGATTTTCATGAATGGGTATTTTTTACGCATTTTGTTGTAACAGTTTTGCGAAAAATAATGGGTAAAACATACCTAGGTTGACGTACAAGGTCTGTACTCATTTATGGGTACAAACTCTTTACCCATTTTTTGGGTTATTCGACTTATATTGAAAACTAGCTAATACCCATCGCGCGTTGCTGCGATTTTCAACGAAATAGGTCGAAAACACAATTTGTTCCAAAGCGCCATCTGGCGGGCATATAATCTCCAACTAATAGCACACAAACACGCCCCATACCAAATACCTACTGTGTGCAAATTTTTACGGAAATCGGTTAAGCCGTTTAGGAGTCTATAAATCATATAATACAAACTTTGACTTTTATAAATATAGATAGATAGAAGATGAGCAGTTTTCTACGCATTTATGGGTATTGTGGTTATCACTGGAAATTAGCAAAAATAGCGAAAAAACAAGATAGCGACAAGATTGCGAAATCGCCATTTTTAAGATTTAACCTTTTCAATTCCGCAAGGCTATAAAAATGTAATTTGAATCGATTTTTATATGAAGTGTTCGAGCGACTATTGCTCTTGAACCAAGGAAAAACTTAGGAGGATGCAAAAGAATCATACCTAGGGTGACCATATCAGGCGGGTAAAAAACCAGGACATTCCCCGCTTCACTCCGTTACCACTCAATTGGCATTGCCTTTTCTTCATGTTTTCGGCAGTTAAAAAGTTCTGGGTCTGGCAGGCAGAGCTTCGATTGTAAAAAGGTTCTGGGAGTCGGGGAGGAAGAGCTCTGCCAAAAATTCTCGTCGGAATTCGATCTCCAAGAACTTTTTCAGATTTACACCAAGGCAGTTCTTGCTATACACCACCATCAGCAAACGTTTCATGCTGAGATGGTCTGTGCAGGACCACCGAGGAGTTTTCAGTACTAAAAACACGACATTGACATAAATCAGAAACATCAGAGATCCTAAGTAGCTTCCCTGTGCTATGCCTGGAAATCTCCAATGACAGCCATTATCTCTCGATTTGAGAGCTGCAAAACCGTTCTGTTGTTACCAAAAATTTCTCCGTTTAATTGATTGTTATATGAAAACTGGCGGATAGCTTGGTGTAAATAATATCAATTTGAGCCCTAGCTTGAAAAAATGGACATCCCTGCGTGAACTTGAAAGAAAACAAAATTCAATTCATGCCTGTCACGATAAATGAAATGTTTGGTTCGTTTCCCTCGTCATTCGTTCTCCCGACACAGCGCATTCAGGTTCGGACATGTTCGGTTTCAGAAGCAAACTGATTTTTTTCCATTCTACCTACCTACCTAAACATCGGAAAGTACAATTGGGAGATTCGACTGTATTAAGTTTTGTTTGTCGCATTCAGATTGAGGATGAGTATACGTTGCAGTTATGGTTGCGGTCGGTCGTAACTGCGATCTGGAGCATAGTGAAAAGCGAAGACTGAATAAATATAGAAATATATTAGGCTTACAGGATAAAAACCAGGACAAATCAAGCATTTTACTCTACTTCCCAGGACACCAGGACAATCAATGCAAAACCAGGACATGTCCTGGGAAACCAGGACGTATGGTCACCCTATCATGCCACTATTCTTTATGTAGAATTTATATGAATTCCTATGAATGTTACACAAAATTCATGTTAAACCTCAGTGATATCCAATAAATTTGAATCCTGCGCGGTCAATATGAATATGATTAGAACAACATATTCAAGTTATATGAATAGCTAATTAGCTGAACCATCTCGTGGGTGTAAGTAGTGGGTTGTAAAACGAAGCCTGACAAGAAAAACGAAATGGTGGACCGGAAGCAAATGTTTTTGTTTGGTAAGGGTTTTTATCAAAATTAAAATGGTAAAGATGCGTTCTAATACAATTTTTTTTATTTCCATCAGGTAGCGGTTTCAAATTACACGTGTCGGTATTCTCTTCAACAACTAACCAGAGAAAACAGCCGTCAATTTCGAGCTTTTAATTTGTTTAAAAAATAAAGGCCTATTCAAAGGTAATTGAACTATCACCACCAAATTCAAAACTGTCGCAATTTCGTTTAGTAGGTAATTGGATGCACAGATCATACGCTAAATATGAGCTTTTTCCGATAGCTCTAGTTCACCCACAAGAGGTTTCAAGTTTCAATAGTAATATATAGGGAAACTCGGAAATAAAAACTTAAAATCCAATAAAAAATTCCACAGTAATTCCACAGAGAACAGACATCCATGATCGAACAAAAATATTTAAAAAACGTGTGTAAACATTTGAATTAATATACGATAAACACTAGCGCCGCCGCACCAACCTATCCTAACTATCCGTCAAATCCATTCCCGAACCGGGTAGGAATCCTGAATGGATTCAGTATGGAATCTTGCTCAAAGAAAACAACCAATTCCGACTCTATCGGTTGATGCATTTGAGCTGGAATTCATACTGGAAGTCCGAACCGGTTCCGAACTAGTTTGACTGGGTAGAGGAATAACCGCTGTCAATTCTGTCGAACTCAGCCACAAAAAAACATGACGACAGTAGCGCACCTGGTTTGGATATCCCAACTACCTTCGAAACCGTTAGAGATTTTACACAAGTTGAATGCTGAAGATGGACGTCTGCCCTCTGTTCTGAATTCAAATGTTTACACACGTTTTTTAAATATTTTTGTTCGATCATGGATCTGTTCTCTGTGGTAGAATGTAGTTGAAGAAATTCTTTATCCAGTGCTATCTCAGTTTTTGATGTTTTGCGACTTGGCCCGGTCTGACTTAACACCGACCAACTGTATATGCCAATATCTATTTGCTGCGAAATCCGATCAATTTGCAGTCTACGGCAATGCTGATCCTTATACCTTCAACTATATATCTATCTGCAGATTTTGGGATGCACTAGATGACACTGGTATTTTGTACTGAATTTATTGCTTCTATTGCCTATTTTTCATATATTTTGACATACAAACTTCAAAACTCTTGTGAGTGAACTAGAGTTTTCGGAAAAATTTCAAATTTGATAAATGCTATGTGAGGCCAATTACCGTTTGATTTCACAGTGTTCCGAAAATAAAGTCAAAATTAATACCGATCTAGTATATAGTCTGCAGCAAAAAGATGGGTGGGTTATGTCAGAGACATATCCGGAGAGAAGTAGAATACACTTTAGACCGGTAAATTCTGCTCTGGAATAAGCAATTTCTAAGCATTTTTGTCGTCTTTTGCACATACATAGTTTATTTGGAGTATTTTTGGAATTATCAAGTTGACAATTTGCAACATTCTTTGAAAATATTGTTGAACTTTTATTAATGAAGGCACGAAAACGAGCGTTTGACCGTCGTCCTACTACCAGCATCAGAGAAGTAGCAGATCAGCATTTTTCGCTACATGGCCAGTACCAAACAAACCGCTCGTAAGTCCACCGGAGGAAATGCTCCCGCAAGCAGTTTGCAACGAAGGCCGTGTAAAAGTGCCCCAGTCACGGTTGGCGTTAAGAAGCCTCATCGCTACCGAACAGAAACTGTCGCCCTGCAAAAAATTCACAGCTATCAGAAATCGAGCGGGACTATATTGTGATCCGACATAAACCACAAACCAACAAGTTCTTTTCAGGACCAGCCAATTATATTCCAGTAAGATGTAAATTTTCGTTTTCCATTGCCTTACAACCTTACCCCCTTTCCATCCGGCTTGAATTACTATCAATCTTGATGATGCTGTCCGGCGGGGCCACTAGTTTTTATTATAGTGGAAAATTTAGGTTTGCGCGTTTTTCCCAAAAGTTTTTAGCTGTGCTGTTTTCAAGGAAGTTGTATTGAATTCAAAATAAAATAGTTTATTTCTATTGTCAGAGATGGACCTTCCAACGAAAACTAGTCTGGCTCGCTTGGAATCGAATTGTACGGACCAACCACTGCTTTCACAAAATCTGTTTTCAGTAATTGTACATTCTACACAACTAGACACAACTATTTCCAATCAGCGCAAAAATCGAAGGTTTTCATTCAGTACAACAGCAGATTTTCACTTTTAGAAAAACAGGCAACATTCTGGCCGAAAATTTTGAAACGGAGCACCTATATCGAAACGTTAGAAAACGTTCGATTTTTGTAAATTGAATCATTACACTAACCTGTCTACAAATCACACAAATACTTTTTTATTTTGTGCCATTCTATTTGAAAGCGACGATATTGTTCACAAGTGGCTCACTTACCATCCAACGCTCTTGGCAAGCCACTTTCTGATGCTTGTAATAACAAAATTTCAATTCGAATCTTTGTCGATAAATTGATGGCCCTGAAAGGGCCTTTTGTTTGGGCAGTGTTCGCAATTTACTTGGAGTTGGTGTATATGGTAACAGTTTTGGTGCCATCTGAGACGGCGTGCTTGGCCAACTCTTCTGACAGCAGCAAACGGACGGCGGTTTGGATTTCGCGGGAGATGCTGCAAACGAACTGCTGCATGCTAATGCTGCAAACGAACTGATCGTGAACAACAGCATGCTGAGTTTTTATACCTGACTACAGCACAATGTAAGCTCGTCCTTTTAATGTAGAATACATTTAAGCTTTCAATATAGGGGTCCCGTTTCAAAATATCGGCTGCGGTGTCGCGTCAGATTTTGAACGTTAATAACTTTTATCATACTTAACAGAATGATTTGATTTTTAGGCCAATTTGTTGCAAATATGTTCCTCTATGATGTATTAAAATTTGAAGTATGTATAACATGCACTAATAACAAAAAATTGTGTTTTGAAAAAAATTTCGAAAACGACACGGAAAAGTGAAAATTTTCAGCCCATCCCGCACAGAGCCGTCACAATGGTGGACCAACCGAACAATAAAATAATGAAAAGTTTATATATAGGTCCACTACATGTTTGTTCCTATGATTATTCGCATTGGGTTGCTTGACGAGAGCAGTTGGTGGGGGAAAGATGGCATATTCCTTTGGTTAGGCCATTAGAATCCGGACGGATAGGAAAGGCTCATGCACGGCACGAGAACGAGCGAGAAAGCGATAGTAGTGCATAGTAGCGCGATTATATAAATATCTGTCGGTCGGTTTTTCTCATCATTCGTATTCGTTCAAGCAGCCAGTCCACCGAAGGAAATCAGTTGGCGATGACGACGGTCGGAAAAAGTGCTGTCACCAGCTACTGGTGACTCATCGCAACCCGATCAGGAACTGTCGCCCTGCAAGAATTTCGCCCCAACTAAAGGGCAACGGAGTAGGCTATCGTTCCAGCGTCTGGGTCGTGAGATTGTGCAGGACTGCAAAGTCGAGCTACGCTTACAAAGCTCAGTCGTAATGATGCCCCGAGAAGCCAACGATGCCTACTTGGTCGGTTTGTTCGAGGATGCAAAATAGTGCTTTCTGGCTTACCGTGTCCGCGGGGAGTGCGTCTGAATTATGCTCCCGTTCGTTACAGGACCAATTAATTGTGTTCTAATAAGAATTAAACTGAAATTTACATTTTATGGTGTATAACAAATAATTTTCAGAATGCTATATAAGAAATACGATGTGTGGAAAGAAAGAAAGAGAATTTAAATTATCCTCTCTCGCTCGTTTTCGTGCACTGCTTTTCCATTCCTTTCTGCTGCTAATACCATCATAACTAAAACGAATGTGGGTGTTCCCCCACCATCCCATGGCCAGTATCAGCGCTAACAAATAAGACAAAAGAATTTAAATTTGTGAAAATCTTTTCCTTCCTTCTTTTCAAATCTGCTACATTCTTTGAAAATGTTGTTGGAATGTTGTTATTGAAAAACTGAACATGCAAGTTTGCTAGCACTGGCCACTAGATTGAAGGCGATGGAAAGACAGAATAGGTTTGTTCCAGTACACAGAAGTCACTCCCTGTTGCTCCGGAGCAAAACATTTTTGCTCCTTTTCACTCCGATTTGCTACCAGAAGATGAAAAAGAAAAGAAGATAATACAGGAACGCTTTTCTCCCTGTTTGCTCCGGAGTACTTCCAGTTTCTCCTGGTACTGGAACAAACCTAATATTCGTTTTGGTTATGCTAGTATTGGTAGCCGAACGGAAAGGAAAGGCACAGGAATGGCACGAAAACGAGCGAGAGAGCGATAGTAGTGCTTTCTCGTGTTTTCATATATGAATATTGGTCGGTCGGTTTTCCTCATCATTCGTATTCGTTCAAGCACTAGCAAGCAGCCAGCCCACCGGAGGAAAGCAGTTGGCAATGATGACGGTGCGCAAAAGTGCCCCAGCTACTGGTGGCCCATCGCAACCAACTTTCGATCAGGAACTGTCGCCATGCCAGCCCCAACTAAAGGGCAACGGAGCAACTAATCCGCTGGCTATCATTCCAGCGTCTGGTTCGTAAGGTTGTGTATTACTTCAAAGTCGAGCTACGCTTACAAAACTCAGCCGTAATGAAGCCAGTGATGCCTACTTGGTCGGTTTGTTTGAGGATACAAAATAGTGCGCCAAGTACGTAACTTTCTCGCAAAAGAAATCAAACTGGCTCACAGTGTCCGCTGGGAGTGGGCGTAAATTACAATAAAACTAACGGTTCTTTTCAGGACCAATCAGTTGTGTTCTAGTGAGAGTTAAACTGAAACTTTCATTTTAAGATGTGTAACAAATTTTCAACAAGCAACATAATACGTTGTGTGGAAAGAAGTAGCTTGCACACGGAACAAAAATTTAAATTATCCTCTCGCTCGTTTCGTGCACTGCTTTTCCATTCCTTTCTACTGTTATTATCAGTATTACCACAACGAATATGCGTGTTCCCTCACCTTCCCTCTAGTGATCAGTGTTGCTTCAATTGGATGTGTTTAAGGGAAACGTTGAAGTCGCATGCTTCTATTCGAGCTTTTTGGCAGCCTCCGTGAACTAACTGCATTAAATGATTTTTTTGTGCAGCTCTGTGCTAGTAGCAAACAAAATGTCCCTACCAGTGTCTGATTCGTGAGATTGTGCAGGATTTCAAAGTCGAGCTAAGCTTATAAAGTTCAGCCGTAATGGTACCCGAAGAAGCCAGTCTTGTCGTTTTGTTCGAGGCTATAAAACAGTTCGCCAGGCACGTAACTATCATGCCAAATATATCCAATCCAGCGCATCACCATCAACACCAACGTCGATACCAAAGGTTCTTTTCAGAACCAATATTATTATTGTTATTATATATTGAATATTATTAGATTTAAATTAACGTCTCGAATTGAAATCACGACGCTCCGGTTATGTCAAAGACATTACCCATCCATCTTTTTTTATTGTGGCCACGACTAACGGTTTAATACAGACACCCCATTTCAATATTTCGGAAGGAACAGAAGATCGAGTTTGAAAAGTTTGTAACTTTCATTTTACTTAACCAAATTACACAATGTTCGCACTAATGATTCAGAAATATGACCAGGAATCTTCTATTAGATTTGTAGGTATGTATAATTTACATGAAGAAAGAAAAATTGATTTTCAGGAATCAATTATTATCTGTTCTGCCATTGGCCAGTACTCTGCGACTTCCTCATGCTAACAATTCATTTCATCGTTAGCCATCTCTTTCATCAAGGCCAACAACGCCAACAAAAACGGTCCTTTTCAGGACCACCATCATTTTTGTAAAGAATAATTTGAAATATTCCTCGCCCAAATCACCTTTTGTCTGAAAATTCCAATGAGTATCAACATATTTGAAGAACGTGTTCCTTATGTATTCTACATCTCTCCGGTTATGTCGCAGACATTACCCACCCATCTTTTTTTGTGTTGTCCTCAATATGTGTTCTTCGTAGCTCCACCCCTTCGGTGGTCGACCACATATTTTTGATAAAGAACAAAATTGAAATTGTGTTTCCAATACGGAGATTATCGAACACTCAGGGTAAAGAGAGTAATGTAATACGGCACCTTGGTAAATGTTTGAGAATTGAAACCTTTCTTGAATGCGCCTAGTAAACACTGTAAGTAGGGGTTTTGCCCACTACTCGGGTTCTTAATTGCCCGGCGGACCCTTCCTTTCAGGGCGGCCTAGGTGCTCCTACCGGAATTTCGGATTTTCGTATAATAACAAACAAAAAACCTGTTTTAATCCACCTAGCGGTGCAATTGTGCCTTTCTCATTTCTCTAAACTATGGCACGGAGGCTTTTTATGTTCAACATAATTGTGGAAATGTCCATTACATTCTTAGTACACTGCTCTTATACACAATGGCATGCCAGCCACGAACTTGATGAGCTACGTGTCGACGGTGAAACACTTGAAACAAAAAAAAATATCATACTCCATTAGCCTAATCAGCATTAGACCAATGTTATCTGCTTGCTAACTCATTTTGTCATGCGGGGGTGGGTATGTGAGGAGGGCGAAAGTCCCATGAACGAACGACTCCCCAGCTTAAATTGGTATGCTTTGTGATATAGTGGTGGTTTAAAGATGATGGGGTTGAAAGGGAGGGGTATGAGGACTGGATGGGGTGGTGGTCTGAGGGGTGATTTAAGGAGATTTTTAAAGGAGGGGAGTGAACAGTAGAGGGGGGGTGTAACCCCTCTCCGTAAACCATCAACTACGCCCCTGTTAAAATTCAGAAACCTTATGCGAGTCGAAAAAAAAATTTGGCCGGGATTAGGTTGACGTTTTTCAGAGTGATTGCATAACCTTTCTATATGAGAAAGGCAAAAATGTGCCAAAATCCAAAAAAGTGAATTGTCGTCAAATTTTTTTTCGAGTTTGAATCAAATCTCGACGTTTCATGCACCTTGAACACATTTAGTATCAAAAATAAAAATTCTTTTTTTAATTTTTCCTATAGTTTATATGAGAAATTTCTGTGTGGCCGCACTCTGAAACCTGTAATTCCGGAACCAGAATTCCGATCGATCCAAAATTCAATAGCAGCCGATGGGAAGGTTGCACCTTTCATTTGAGACTAAGTTTGGGCAAATCGGTCCAGCCATCTCTGAGAAAAATGAGTGACATTATTTGACACATACGCACATACATACACACACATACACACACATACATACACACACATACAGACTTTTTCCGATCTCGACGAACTGAGCCGAATGGGATATGACACTCGGCCCTCCGGGCCGGGATTAGGTTGACGTTTTTCAGAGTGATTGCATAACCTTTCTATATGAGAAAGGCAAAAAGAGGGAAAAACAAATAAACTAAATTTACCGACTTTTATTCACCTCTCCTCTGTACTGCACTCTGCCGGAGAAACTAATCAGCTACTTTTGGCGATGGCGGAAGGCGAAGGTTTATCCGTCCGGCCGGGACTCCGACGACCGTGTTCTCCCGCAGATACCGTTGGCTGCTATCGCAGCGGTCCTTTACAATTAGCCAGGGAGGTGAGCAAGGCTCTTTTGTTGGAACCTCCCTAGCGACGGGGCGATTAATCGCCGAGTCCACTCACTCCCCGTGAATGGCCCAGGTAGATACCGCAGTAAACTACCTCAGGTGGATCCGTTGTCCTACCTGCTTCGCCCTCCTTTGCGATTAATTGTGGAGGAGAGCTATGCTCGTTCGGCTGATCCTCCACAGTGAGGGCGGCGCGGTGTCACTGGGTCCTTGGTAATTAGCCGGGGAAGCGAGTGGCTCCTTTGCGTTTAGCTTCTGATATCCGGCGACCCAACACCACAAAACACTATGGTAACCGAACCACGACCGACACTCTTCGACGGGATTACTTGCCGTCGCACGCGCGCACTTAACTCTCGGTCCAGTGGCGGGAAACTGTCCCGGAAAAACACTATTTACGGACGTCTGTTCTACGCCGTGGTTCGTCACTTTCTAAAAACTCGATGGCCGCCTTCCTCATTCGACCCAAAACAAACACCAAAACCAGCACCAACAAAAAAACAGTACCGCCGCATAACTGTCATCGCTATGTGTAGCATATCCAGCACACTTATTGCAGCAAGAGGAGAGCGGTGGCCTACCTAAGCCCTATGTTATTTATACAGAAATACGAGACAAAATTTTCTACACCTATCTAGACCAACAAAATCGTTCACTAAAGCTAAAACAAACAAAATTTACAAGAAAAAGTGAACGATCGTATGGAACAGTGGTGAGCATAACTTTACGTAAATAATATACTCTACGGAGCGTATACGCAAAAAAGGGTATATTTCCACCCAGTGCTAAATTGTTACCCTGACGGGTTACAACACGAAACTGTAAACAAACACAAAAATGATAACTTTCTATTTTGTGTCATTCTACGTGAAATCGACGATATTGTTCACAAGTAGCTCACTTGCCATCGAACGCTCTTGGCAAGCTACTTTCGGATACTTGTAATAACAAAATTTCAATTCGATTCTTTGTTGGTAAATGGCCCGTACCAAAACACCCGCTCGTAAGTCCACCGGAGGAAAGCCTCCCCGCAAGCAGTAAGCAACGAAGGCCGTGTAAAAGTGCCCCAGTCACGGTTGGCGTTAGGAAGCCTCATCGCTACTGAACAGACACTGTCACCCTGCGAGAAATTCACAGATATCAGCAGTCGAGCAGGCCTAAATTGTGACCCAAAATAAACCACAAACCTACAAGTTCTTTT
The DNA here is from genome assembly GCF_030247195.1 of Topomyia yanbarensis. Taxonomy (NCBI): domain Eukaryota; kingdom Metazoa; phylum Arthropoda; class Insecta; order Diptera; family Culicidae; genus Topomyia; species Topomyia yanbarensis. Next base: position 216,393,607 of record NC_080671.1, on the reverse strand, counting down.
CAGGACCAGCCAATTACATTCCAGTAAGATATAAATGAAATTTTCGTTTTCCATTGCCTTACAACCTTACCCCCTTTCCTCCCGGCTTGAATTACTATCAATCTTGATGATGCTTTGCGGCGGGGGCACAGGCAGTTTCCATTATAGTGGAAAATTTAGGTTTGCCCGTTTTTCTTAAAAGTTTTTTAGCTGTGCTGTTTTCAAGGAAGTTGTAGTTGAATTCAAAATAAAATAGTTTACTTCTATTGTCAGAGGTGGACCTTCCAACGAAAACTAGTCTGGCTCGCTTGGAATCGAATTGTACGGACCAACCACTGCTTTCACAAAATCCGTTATTTTCAGTAATTGTACATTCTACAGAATTAGTCACAACTATTTCCAATCAGCGCAAAAATCGAAGGTTTTCATTCAGTACAACAGCAGATTTTCACTTTTAGAAAAACAGGCAACATTCTGGCCGAAAATTTTGAAACGGAGCACCTATATCGAAACGCTAGAAAACTTTCGATTTTTGTAAATTGAATCATTACACTAAACTGTCTACAAATCACAATAACTTTTGATTTTGTGCCATTCTACGTGAAAGCGACGGTATTGTTCACAAGTGGCTCACTTGCCATCCAACGCTCTTGGCAAGCCACTTTCTGATGCTTGTAATAACAAAACTTCAATTTCATTCTTTGTCGATAAATTGATGGCCCTGAAAAGGGCCTTTTGTTTGGGCAGTGTTCGAAATTTACTTGGAGCTGATGTATATGGTAATAGTTTTGGTGCCATCTGAGACGGCGTGCTTGGCCAACTCTTCTGACAGCAGCAAACGGACGGCGGTTTGTATTTCGCGGGAGATGCTGCAAAAGAACTGCTGCATGCTGATGCTGCAAACGAACTGAACGTGAGCAACAGCATGCTGAGTTTTTATACCTGACCACAGCATAATGTAAGCTCGTCCTTTTTTGTGTTGTCTCCAATATGTGATCTTCGTACCTCCACCCCTTCGTTGGTCGACCACATATTTTTGATAAAGAACAAAATTGAAATTGTGTTTCCAATACGGAGATCATCGAACACTCAGGGTAAAAAGAGTAATGTAATACGGCACCTTGGTAAAATGTTTGAGAATTGAAACCTTTTTTGAATGCGCCTAGTAAAAATGTTTTCCACTTCACTCCAGTTTGTTTCTGACCATATTTGCAATTTGCGTACTGAAATAAATCATAATTTAAGGTTTAACCCAAATTGCTCTCCAGGGAGAAACAGTCCATGAAACAGAAAATGCAAACTTATTCTTTGAAATGATTTTGGTGGCCCTGAAAAGGGCCTTTTTATAATGATACAAGTGAGTTCTACCTTTTCAACTTCCAAATCCATACAAAGTGCGTCCTTGCCACTTCAGAGTATAGAAGACATTCATTGAGGTTTTGCGCTTGGGGTGTTCAGTGTAGGTCACGGCATCTCGGATGACATTTTCCTGCACACCATCAGCATTCGTAGATTAAATCGGAGATGTATTTTACACAACCACGACGAGCCAGACACCGAATGGCGGATTTGGTGATTCTCTGGATTTTATCACGAAGAACCTTGCGATGACGCTTGGTACGGGAACGCAAACATGATACCGCTCATTGTACCGTCTGGACGAGCATGTTGCTCGTGTGGTAAGCGAGCACCCACTGATACAAAACAAGCTCGCGTGACCTGTATATAAAACATTCCCGTATGTAATGAAACGCTTACATGCTCCTTTTTGGCGGCTCTGCGTGGGATATGCTGGCAAATTGCGCATTTTCCTCGCTGTTTCCGAAGGATTTTCTAAAAATCCTTGTTTTGGTTCATTTATAGTAGTCGCATCAATTCCAATACGAAATACGTTCACAAATTTCCGATCAGATAGTGCAAAAATATTGCGATTTCGTCCAGTAGAACGGAAGATATTCGCATTTCAAACCTGGGAAAATTTCTCAACTGAAATTTTTGAAACGGGGCCCCATATTGAAACGTTAGAAGTATTCTACTTCAAAAGATGCAACCTCCCGTTCTAGTTTTCTTTCAAGCTCCCATATGCTACACCTTGCTATATACCAAATATATATTACAATACCGTTCGCTTCTATAAATTCCAGAAGCGGATCCAGAAAAAAAAATCGGGAGGGGTCCGAAATTTTGATTTTGCAATGAACATTGTAATAATAATAAATTATGCGTAAAAACCTCATTTAATGAAAATCAGTTTTTGTGATCAAATTTGTTTTGAAATGATTTTAAATTTGAAACTAATATACAATTTAAACTATTTCAAAATTTCTCAACAAGTTGAAAATTTTCGGAGGGGTCCGGACCCACAAGACCCTCCCCTTTGATCTGCCAATGATAAATCCCATACGACTCATTAATGTAACGCCATTTGTAGATGAAAAAGACTTCAACCAATCATTCTGCGATTAGCGTTTGCCGTAGAGTGAAATGTCAAACGCGTCCATGAAGTACAAGAGAAATGTGAGCGAAATTGTCATTTTCTAATGTGTTGGTATTTTGTCTTAAACATTAGGGCACAGAGAACAGACATCCATGATCAAACAAAAATATTCAAAAAACGTGTGTAAACATTTGAATTAATATACGATAAACACTAGCGCCGCCACGCCAACCTATCCCAACTATCCGTCAAATCCATTCCGGAACCGGTTAGAAATCCTGAATGGATTCACTATGGAATCTTGCTCAAAGAAAACAACCGATTCCGACTCTATCAATAGTCAGACTACACAACTATCGTTATCCCATGTCAGTATTGTAACACAATCATTAGAACTATGTCATGTAATCTCACCTGAGTATAATAAGGGGTCCACATAGTGGATCGTCAGATGTGTGATGTAAGGGGTACTATACTGCTTCAAGGTACAATATCATTCTATACGGATGGTTCCAAAATGGGTGAGCTGACTGGCTCGGGAGTCTACGGACCAAGAATTAAAGAAGCGATATCAATGGGAAAGTGGCATACAGTTTTCCAGGCAGATGTATATGTAATATATACCTGCTCGGAGGTCTGTTGGAAACGAAACTACAGACATGCAAAAATCGCAATCTTTTCGGACATCCAAGCAGGTCGTCGAAATGTGAGTCCAAACTGGTTTGGGAGTGCATCACATTTTTACAACTGGCAACTCGAAATAAAGTAATGACACATTCCGCGGGCTTGTCCATCAGAAGGACGTTTTTGTTTTGTCTTATTTTGGCATCATAATATTTTTTCCTCGATTCGGTAGTGTTTAAACCATTGAAAAGTTATGTAATCCAACTATTATCATTTCGACAAATAGTTGAAAAATATATAGAGAATGAAGTTTAATTTCACGGAAAATGGTTCCTGAATTATTGACTTCCAAGAAAAGCTCTATTTTATGAAACTATTATTGAAATTTTTATCTGTTTAAAGGAATTTGTTCGTTATTGATCGTAGAACAATAAAACTAGAAAGATTTTTTTCCTTGATTCGACCACTAATACTTTTTGAACTAGTAGAAGTTTTGATTGTTTCTGCGTTGTAACGTCACGAAAAATGCTTATGTTTAAATTTTATTAAAAAACTAAAATTTTGCTCAGTTTTATATTCCGCATTCTCTTTGTAATCAAAAATACTTGTCTAAAAAGCCTACAATTTCTTTTATTGATTGTGCAGATCTAAAGTTACAACAGAATACACTTTGCGTTGTAACTTCACGTAATTCAATTTTTATCAGCCGCTTGAATGATTTATCAGATATAGTGTCAAATTTTACATCGTATGATTTATTGAAACGCTTTCAAGTTGCTTCGTAAACAGGAAATTTTACTAGCGGGATATTCATAACTTCAGAATGTATATCCTTAAGTGCTTAAGGGGTTATACACCATGGACACATTCTTTCTTTACGTTACAACGATTTGACCAACCTTCATTCTATAAATCTCTTATAACTTTTTCAAATGAACTCCTCCATCAAACCTCATTATAGATTCAGAAAATAAACGAAATTTTATGTAAGATTTGATCTACAACACTTGAATGCACTAGAGAAGGTATTTTTAACAAACGATTGAGCAACGTCACATTATATTTCATTTAAAAGTCCACCTACACTGTACTCTTCTCGGCGCCGGTCATATGGCTCGTTCCGATGCAATTACGCTAACAGCAACGTAGTCCAGGACATGCGATGTAATTTTTGAACTTTGTTCTCGAGTTAGTATTTAGTAGGGTTACCAAATAGACTGAGAGCAAATTAAGGACATCCCTGCCAAATGTTTTGCCAGTTGTGTCACTTGATCCAGAATTCTGAAAAAACAGTCGAAATTCTGGCTAATTTTCTAGCGGTTCAACTGGGAGTTGTATCTCAATCGAGACAAATTAGAATAGTGTAGTGCCAATACCGAACTTTGGCCAAACCTCATATTGAGCTATCCAACAAATTTTGGTTACTTCTGAGTAAAACAAATTTTGGTGGCCATGAGTCGCAGAGAGTATGCATTACCAAAAAAATCGCTGGAATAAATTGAAATTGATTCTTTTGGAATAAAATTGATCTGAATAATTTAATACAGGGTGATTCGTCATGACGTTTTTTTTAATCTAGTAAAAAAATTGAAAAATGTAGTAAATCGCGAATTGTTCATTTGTCAATCAAAAGAACATTTTTTGCCATTTTTTGTTTGAAAACAATTTCTTTTAAATGTTGACCATGTTGGAGCTTCAGGTAGTCCATTCGACTGGCCTAAATTTTGATGACGGATTCGAGTATTTCAAGTGGTATCTGGCTAATTACTCGAGTAATGTTGGTTTCCAATGCTTGGGGATGTTACCGCCGCTATATTTTCCTCACTGCATGCTGGACGTGGTCGATTTGTTTGCTAATCATCCAATAACGAGAACTACAACGCTTACTTTTTGGTTGTATGGTGAATAGTTGAGTCAGTTGGCCGATTATGTCGACCATATTATGGTCGAAGTGCACTAAACACATTTCCCATAGATCGCTGATTTTCGAAATATAGTTGAATAATTTGAAGATGGTGAGCCAGTGTAAGTCGTTCCATTATGAAATGGCAAACAATACTAAACTACAATAGCATGACAGTTTGCAGTTAGTACCCGTTAACTACTTGAAAATGCCCTGTTAAAAAACTTCATGTTGAACCACCCTGTATATGCCAAGGTTTAAGACTAAAATTAAGGACATTTGAAGTAAAATAAGGACGCTTTCCAAAAACCTCGAAAATAAGGACATGTCCTTTAAAATAAGGACGGTTGGTAACCCTATATTTAGCCATGAATAATAGGTCTGTTCCAGTACCAGGAGAAACAGGAAGTACTCCGGAGAAAATCGTTCCTGTACTCTCTTCTTCTCTTTTTTCTTCTTCTGGTAGCAAACCGGAGTAAAAAGGAGCAAATATTTTTTGCTCCTGTTTACTCCGGAGTGACTTCCGTGTACTGGAACAAAGCTAATAATGCGTTCCCTGAATATATCTTTCCTCGCAGTAATCAACCATTCCACACTTCGCCATCATCGACGAAACGCCCGTTATAAGGTTGTCCGCAACCTCTGTTGTGGTCGCACGTGTCGTCAGTTAGTAACTAACCAATTCTTCCGTTACAAGCCGAAATACATCGTCGAAGCAGCTACATAATCGAAATGCCTGACGTATTAAATCCAATATAGACGGGTATCTATCCGAATTTATGGGAGGCTGCAAAAACATAATTGGGTCTACAGAGACCTATCTGGGTGATCGCACTAAATCGTCTCAATTGCTTAGAGTCGGATAAAAAGGCTTTTGCTCATCTCAAATGAGCACAAAAAAGATAGATGAGGGAGTGTTTATTTGTGTTTACAGACATTTAAAATTCCGTCGAATTGACGATTGGATGTAATACATTCTTTCGTAACATCACAGCGATGTGACGTGTTCTTTTTGTCTGAATCTTTGTAATTATAATATATACAATATTTCAGAGTACTTATCATATATACAATATTTCAGAGTACTTGTCGATTGTCTGGCGCTTAAATTGTGCTCGCTTTGTCATTTAAATCCACTTGCTTAAGCCCAACAATACAAATATCATGCTATAAACTCGGATCCGGAACCTTATTCCTTGCCAAATTAAAGAAAGCAGTACTGCCAATTTATTTTTGTTTGTGAAATATGTGATAAAAGCTGCTATTTTGGCTCTGTTAAACTACCATATTGAGCCGTCTCAAAAAAATAAATGTGTCAAATGGCTCAAATCTATCCACAAAAAACTATGAAATTAAAATTTTCTTGGTTTGATAAATTATTTCTGCTACAATCAAAAAATAAACTGCATCGTGATTTTTCAACAACCCCATATTGTTATTCGAGTTAATTATCATTAAATCATGGCTAAATGTGATAAATATTTAAAATTTTACTCAAAACAATTGCACCAGCGTAACTTACAGAGTTTTAGAAAAGTTGAAGATTTTCGTGACGTTACAACGCAATGAGATATCGCTTTTCTGAGAAAGGAGCGTTGTAACGTCACAAAAGTTAAAAGATGCTTTACAAGAAACAAAACAATAAAAAATATATTGAATGACACCAAGTTATTCGTATGCTATTTAGAAATACATCATAGAAGCTTTGTTCTTGATAAAAAATCTTATAGAGCAGATATTTCGACTTTTTTAAAAATACGTTGAAAGTTCTAATTTGCGACGCGTTGTAACGTCACGTTACATTATCGTTCATAAAACAATCCTCTTCCAGTCTATTCAGTTCATCTTTATTAAATCTTTAGTGAAATTTTGTCTGCTTTCCGAATCTGTAATAAGTTTTGTTGTAGGCGTTCATTTGATAAAGTTATCACATATTTATGGAATGAAGAATCGTCAAATCGTCATAACGTCACGAAAGAATGTGTCTAATGATATTCTGGGCACCTGGCCGCCACCAAAGAATCGATGGTAACGAAGTGGGCGACGAATTAGCCAGGCGTGGTTCATCAAACATGTTTGTTGGGCCAGAACCATTTCTAGGTATATCTACCTGTGCCATTAAACTAGAACTTTCGGCTTGGGCAAGAGACCAACTACTAAACGACTGGCGTAATGTAGAAGACGCTCGACAAGCTAAGAAATTCATACATCCAGATAGAACGATAGCCAAAAAACTAATGGATCTAAAACGTAAAGACTTGCGTATAATCACAGGCTTATATACGGGACATTGTCCCGCTAAGTATCATCAGAAAAAAATTGACAAAAGTCAAGATGACATTTGTCGATTTTGTAACTACGAGCCCGAGAGCTCGGAACATATTCTCTGCCAGTGTGCAGTACTATTTCTTCGAAGGGAGCGATAATTCGGAAGGCATCTTATGACGCCTCACGAGATATGGCATACCTGTCCCAAACGGATCCTCAGCTACATTAATAATGTACTACCCAGTTGGGACGACACATGTGGACAAACAAACAACTCGCTTCCAACTACATTGGATTCGCGCAATTTGTAACATGTAGAGCAAACAGGGGCCACAAAAGATAACCTGAATAGTGGTCGCAGTGGCAAAGTTTCCCCTAACAAAAAAAAATCACACTGACGCACCTTTTTATTGTGTCACTTCAGCAGCAAAAATTTCCCGTTGTCAGTCATGTTTCCGGTACACAAGAAAGGTGACAAAAGTAACATCGGAAACCACCGGGGAATCATTTCGCAGTCAAAAAATTTCGAATCGCTTATCAACGAGGTGCTGTTTTCTGCTAGTAAACATTACATAAGCACTTGTCAGCACGGATTCTACTCTGGTCTATCGGTTGAGACGAATCTAGTTAGCTTCACATCGTTTTGCATAGAAAAAAGATGGGTGGGTAATGTCTGCGACATAACCGGAGAGATGTAGAATACATAAGGAACACGTTCTTCAAATATGTTGATACTCATAGGAATTTTCAGACAAAAGGTGATTTGGGCGAGGAATATTTCAAATTATTCTTTACAAAAATGATGGTGGTCCTGAAAAGGACCGTTTTTGTTGGCGTTGTTGGCCTTGATGAAAGAGATGGCTAACGATGAAATGAATTGTTAGCATGAGGAAGTCGCAGAGTACTGGCCAATGGCAGAACAGATAATAATTGATTCCTGAAAATCAATTTTTCTTTCTTCATGTAAATTATACATACCTACAAATCTAATAGAAGATTCCTGGTCATATTTCTGAATCATTAGTGCGAACATTGTGTAATTTGGTTAAGTAAAATGAAAGTTACAAACTTTTCAAACTCGATCTTCTGTTCCTTCCGAAATATTGAAATGGGGTGTCTGTATTAAACCGTTAGTCGTGGCCACAATAAAAAAAGATGGATGGGTAATGTCTTTGACATAACCGGAGCGTCGTGATTTCAATTCGAGACGTTAATTTAAATCTAATAATATTCAATATATAATAACAATAATAATATTGGTTCTGAAAAGAACCTTTGGTATCGACGTTGGTGTTGATGGTGATGCGCTGGATTGGATATATTTGGCATGATAGTTACGTGCCTGGCGAACTGTTTTATAGCCTCGAACAAAACGACAAGACTGGCTTCTTCGGGTACCATTACGGCTGAACTTTATAAGCTTAGCTCGACTTTGAAATCCTGCACAATCTCACGAATCAGACACTGGTAGGGACATTTTGTTTGCTACTAGCACAGAGCTGCACAAAAAAATCATTTAATGCAGTTAGTTCACGGAGGCTGCCAAAAAGCTCGAATAGAAGCATGCGACTTCAACGTTTCCCTTAAACACATCCAATTGAAGCAACACTGATCACTAGAGGGAAGGTGAGGGAACACGCATATTCGTTGTGGTAATACTGATAATAACAGTAGAAAGGAATGGAAAAGCAGTGCACGAAACGAGCGAGAGGATAATTTAAATTTTTGTTCCGTGTGCAAGCTACTTCTTTCCACACAACGTATTATGTTGCTTGTTGAAAATTTGTTACACATCTTAAAATGAAAGTTTCAGTTTAACTCTCACTAGAACACAACTGATTGGTCCTGAAAAGAACCGTTAGTTTTATTGTAATTTACGCCCACTCCCAGCGGACACTGTGAGCCAGTTTGATTTCTTTTGCGAGAAAGTTACGTACTTGGCGCACTATTTTGTATCCTCAAACAAACCGACCAAGTAGGCATCACTGGCTTCATTACGGCTGAGTTTTGTAAGCGTAGCTCGACTTTGAAGTAATACACAACCTTACGAACCAGACGCTGGAATGATAGCCAGCGGATTAGTTGCTCCGTTGCCCTTTAGTTGGGGCTGGCATGGCGACAGTTCCTGATCGAAAGTTGGTTGCGATGGGCCACCAGTAGCTGGGGCACTTTTGCGCACCGTCATCATTGCCAACTGCTTTCCTCCGGTGGGCTGGCTGCTTGCTAGTGCTTGAACGAATACGAATGATGAGGAAAACCGACCGACCAATATTCATATATGAAAACACGAGAAAGCACTACTATCGCTCTCTCGCTCGTTTTCGTGCCATTCCTGTGCCTTTCCTTTCCGTTCGGCTACCAATACTAGCATAACCAAAACGAATATTAGGTTTGTTCCAGTACCAGGAGAAACTGGAAGTACTCCGGAGCAAACAGGGAGAAAAGCGTTCCTGTATTATCTTCTTTTCTTTTTCATCTTCTGGTAGCAAATCGGAGTGAAAAGGAGCAAAAATGTTTTGCTCCGGAGCAACAGGGAGTGACTTCTGTGTACTGGAACAAACCTATTCTGTCTTTCCATCGCCTTCAATCTAGTGGCCAGTGCTAGCAAACTTGCATGTTCAGTTTTTCAATAACAACATTTTCAAAGAATGTAGCAGATTTGAAAAGAAGGAAGGAAAAGATTTTCACAAATTTAAATTCTTTTGTCTTATTTGTTAGCGCTGATACTGGCCATGGGATGGTGGGGGAACACCCACATTCGTTTTAGTTATGATGGTATTAGCAGCAGAAAGGAATGGAAAAGCAGTGCACGAAAACGAGCGAGAGAGGATAATTTAAATTCTCTTTCTTTCTTTCCACACATCGTATTTCTTATATAGCATTCTGAAAATTATTTGTTATACACCATAAAATGTAAATTTCAGTTTAATTCTTATTAGAACACAATTAATTGGTCCTGTAACGAACGGGAGCATAATTCAGACGCACTCCCCGCGGACACGGTAAGCCAGAAAGCACTATTTTGCATCCTCGAACAAACCGACCAAGTAGGCATCGTTGGCTTCTCGGGGCATCATTACGACTGAGCTTTGTAAGCGTAGCTCGACTTTGCAGTCCTGCACAATCTCACGACCCAGACGCTGGAACGATAGCCTACTCCGTTGCCCTTTAGTTGGGGCGAAATTCTTGCAGGGCGACAGTTCCTGATCGGGTTGCGATGAGTCACCAGTAGCTGGTGACAGCACTTTTTCCGACCGTCGTCATCGCCAACTGCTTTCCTTCGGTGGACTGGCTGCTTGAACGAATACGAATGATGAGAAAAACCGACCGACAGATATTTATATAATCGCGCTACTATGCACTACTATCGCTTTCTCGCTCGTTCTCGTGCCGTGCATGAGCCTTTCCTATCCGTCCGGATTCTAATGGCCTAACCAAAGGAATATGCCGTCTTTCCCCCACCAACTGCTCTCGTCAAGCAACCCAATGCGAATAATCATAGGAACAAACATGTAGTGGACCTATATATAAACTTTTCATTATTTTATTGTTCGGTTGGTCCACCATTGTGACGGCTCTGTGCGGGATGGGCTGAAAATTTTCACTTTTCCGTGTCGTTTTCGAAATTTTTTTCAAAACACAATTTTTTGTTATTAGTGCATGTTATACATACTTCAAATTTTAATACATCATAGAGGAACATATTTGCAACAAATTGGCCTAAAAATCAAATCATTCTGTTAAGTATGATAAAAGTTATTAACGTTCAAAATCTGACGCGACACCGCAGCCGATATTTTGAAACGGGACCCCTATATTGAAAGCTTAAATGTATTCTACATTAAAATATTCAAGAAACTCCAGGTAGACACGTTTAACACTGATCTTAAGGCCGATTTCGACACAGTTAACCACGAGATACTGCTAGCAAAGCTTGATAAACTAGGATGTACCACGAGATTCTGCTACCGACTGCGATCCTATCTTGTACACCGCGAGGTCGTCGTGCAAATTGGTGACAACGTGTCTGAATCTTTTTTTTAATAATTTCGGAGTTCCTCATGGTAGTACACTAGGTCCGTTACTGTTTTCATTATTCGTAAATGATGAGGTTTTCGTTCTAATACGTGGAGGGAAACTTTTTCGCTGATGACTTGAAAATATTTCTTGTCATAAGGAATGAAGCCGATTGCCGTGAGTGAGTGTCTCATCGATACATTTTTCAACTGATGTCAAAAGAAATATGTTGATTCTTAGTGTTTCGAAATGTTTTGTCATCAGTTTTCATCGTACAAGTGGCATGCTTAATTTCAACTACAATATTGCTGGAACTCAGTTACAACGCGTTGACCATGTAAAGGACCTAGGCGTTATTCTTGATGACAAAGCGATACGATTGCTGGGTTTTATGTTTAAAATTTTCAACGAATTCCGAGATCCTTTGTGTTTCAAGGCTTATATTGCTCACTTGTGCGCTCGTAGTTGGAATTTGCAAACATTGTCTGGTGTCCTTATCATGCAACGTGGAGTGAAACAATGGCGGATCCAGGGGGAGGATCCTGGGGGTCCGGACCACCCCCCCCCTGAAATTTTTTAACTTCTTGAGAAATTTTAAAATTGTTTCTATTTTAAATTCGTTCTAAACTCAAAACCATTACAAACCAGATTAGACCACCAAAACTAATGTTAATTAAATGAGGGTATTACATGTTACGTATTGTATAATGAACATTTCAAAATCGCAATTTCGGACCCCCTCCGAAATTTTTTTCTGGATCCGCTCCTGGAGTGAAAGGATTCAAATTGTCCAGCGCAAATTTATACGATATGCATTACGTCAATTGCCCTCAATGACCCGCTGAACCTGCCACCATATGAAAACCGTTGCAGGTTATTACATTCTTTGCAAGAGCGCAGACTCACTTCCCAGGCCATTTTCATAGTAAAGTTCATAGTTGGCTGAGTACGATGTACCCGTTCTTCTTGGACAAATCTACCTCTACGCTTTAACCCGAGTTCTTCGCCCTCGGACATAGCTACACATCGAAATGTGTAACACTAACTATGCTGCCAATAGTCCGATTATAGCGATGGCTCGTCGCTTCCATGAGTTTGCCGGGCACTTCGACTTCGATACGAATTCATCACCGTTTGCTGTTAGGTTAATTATTTTTAGTTTAGTTTTTAGTTGAGAAATGTTGCCACATCTACTATAATGTATTGACATCCCTGTGTGAACTTAAAAAAATCAAAATTCAATTGATGCCCGCCACGATGGATGATAAGTTTGGTTCGATCCCCTCGTCATTCGTTCTCCCGACACAGCGCATTAAGGTTTGGACATGTTCGGTTTCAGAAGCAAACTGAATTTTGTTTCCATTCTACCTATGAGAGGGATTATTGAGCAAAAGTGCACCAGATATATATTACGCAGTTCACTTATGCTCGAAAATGATAAAACGGTACTACTGGCGATAATACTAATTTAGTATTCTGTATCTACTTTTTGAATTTTCAGGACGAGTAGTCTGCAAATGCTTTAGAGCCTCAAAAAAACTACAAAAACTTCCTTCAATCAAAAGTTCCATCTCACCATTTTCACCCTAATATAACTATACAAATATGTTCTGAATTGAAACCATTAAATATTTATCTTTTTTTAGATTATAGTTGTTTCATTGCAGTCCAAGAAGGACTGCATTATTTTAATTAGGAAAAATAAGACGATCGGTATACTATAAATACCATAATTTTGGAGTACATCCGAAAACAATCAGTCCAGATTCATATAAATATTACGTGGAAAAAGCTCTCTATCAAAATAACTAACATTTTTTATAGATTTAATAAACCATCATATGGTTTAATAAGTTAAACATTCCCTATACATTTAACAAAGTGCCTTATACATTTCATTGGACCACCTAATGTTTTAATATGATATTTATCAGATAGTTATTATATAGTGCGCTGATAGATTTGGGTCTAACACTAGAATTTAAATGTTATATGGAAATCTGATAGAATTGAATTTGTGAGGAATGCAACATTCAACATGATAACCATATAAGTTTGATATACTTTTGAAAGTCTAATGTAGCAATCATTGGAAATTCTAATAGTGCTGAGTTATATGAATATCATATAATATGGATGTAGCGATTCCGCTCAGTGTACTATACATACACACGATTCCACAATTTCCCACATTCGTTGGCTAAATGAAGTGCACTAGACAAACAAAGTACAAGTGAAAACACACCAATTCCATATTAAATTTGCAAAAGGGCGAATAAGATTTTTAAACAAACTTTTATTTTGATGATTTCTCTTAATTTACTATAATTTCAAAGCAGAAAACAATTGAAATTACTTCTACAAAGGCTAAAAATTTACATTAACGCATATTTTTCATGAAATTCCACTCTGCAGCAGACTAATGAGCGAAACAAGTTTGTTTACAAAAAACAGTTTCGCCCTTTTGACGAATTAGTATTGAATTGTTCAAAAAACAATTTTAAGCTTAAACCAAACATGAACCGCCATGTTTGAAAAACGCGAAAAACAACCAAGTCCATTTCAGCCTCCAGAAAATTTATTTAAGTGTTGAAATTGCCTTTGAAATCACATTCGCAAATTGCATTTGTTCCGAGGGGCAATTAGCCCAGGCGAGTTGAGTCAAACGTCAAACTTTTTAAATCGCCTGACCCTATACACGCTCATGCAACACTACTCAAAATTTGAGTTCAGAGCACTCAATTTCAAAAATAGAAGCAATGTGTCAAAAAATGAGTTTTTATTTGAGTAGATTGAACTCAACTGGTGAGTAACCATTCAATTTTCAATAGTTCGAGTGAAAAAAAATAGTTAACTTCAAAAGAAAGCGAACGAACTTTGTCGTTGACTAAAAGTTTTATGAAAGATCAAGCCTCAAATCCTGTAGTTGTAGAGCCGACTTGGATGGTTCACAAAATTATATGGTAAGTTTCTCTGAGGTTTGTTGATATTCAAATCAAACATCCATTCGTATTTTTATAGTTTCTGTCATTACTATGAGGCGCCGATAGACATGGAATACGTGCAGAGAAACCTTTGAGGATTATATTTCCAGGCATTGCTAGCGCATGGAGGTTCAGGTAAATGATATGTGAAGTGCCGGTGAGATTTTTTGTTGTTATATAAGAAATACGGAATTATTATATTCCGTATTTGCTTTTTGAGTAAAATCTACTCAAATTTGACATTAGCATCCCAAACTCAAAACTGAGTAAACGAGGCAAACTCATTTTTTGACTACGTGCACTTTTTATGAAATTGAGTGGCTGGCCACTCAAATTTGAGTTTTTATGAATGAGCGTGTAGGGTAGGATAGAGTAGGATCCGCCAGCTCTGTCCCCTGTTTTTGAACCAATTCTGAACCAGCTCGTGATTGGACGAAAGTGACATAGGCAAACCTTCGGCTTGGAAACTAAAAGTACTAAAGGGCTGCTTGGAAGTGTTGTCATATTGTGATATCAAACATGAAACGACGATTGTTGTGTTGATTTTTTTGTTTTCTCGAGATACCGCTTTCTTCGAGGGGACCGACACTCCTTGATTTGTTGATAAAATGAACATAAAATTTATATTTCTGAACGGATTGATAAAGATTTACATTAGTTAGTTCGAAATAGATTCGCATTTTCAACATTGCCAAAAAAATAGTTTCAAATGATCGAAGATGGTTTGAAATGTGTCATGAAAAACAAAATGAAATCGACATAGATCTTTCATTAGGGCTTAAATCGCAAATGTAAACAAACTACGTTTTCGCTATTATGACATTATGCGACAAAAATACTACAAGATTGAGGTGAAAATTAGTTAAAATGGTTTTTAGTTCGATTTATAATTAAAGAAAACAAAACGGCGAAACATGCATTTTCTTCGAGATTTCGACTTAGGCCCTTCTTCTCATATGGAATATAAAGGCTAAACTTACATTTTTTGACAGAACCGGGCGTACGGTTATTATTCACAAAATTATTCTTTAAACGGCGGTTCTATTATATAAATGATAAGCAATATCTACTAGGATCATGTCTACTCGATAGTTGTTGCACATAAACATTCGAATATTTCGATATTTTCATGAAATTCGAAGAAAAGATGCACGCGCCCTATCATTTACATTGGGTTTCTATGCGCCCATTTGCTGAGCCCTATTAAAAAGTATACTGTCAAGCTCGCCCATTTACCCAGCCCTACCCAGCAAGACAGAGTCAGTTTAGCCCTTTTACCGCGCCCTTCTGAAAATTATGTACACCGTTTAGCCCTTCCGCAAATGGTGGTTGCTGAAGGGCGAAATCACGACTGGGATGCAAATTGGGCGTAAGCATTTTTTTAGTTTCTACCCACTAAAAGCACATAGGAATTAAATTCTTTGTTATATTGTCATAAGGTTTAACCAAAGATGCTTCCGGAAAAACATGGTCATAAAGTAATTTATACCTACAATAAAAACTACATTTAGAAAAGCATCGCCGTATATTGAAACTGATTTTTCTCCATTTGAGTACATTGCGACTTTGGCCCTATTGAAAGATCTGTGTCGAAATGCTCGAAATTCACGTTTTGACAGCTTCAGTGCTCGATGAAACCAAAACAAAACATTTCCGGCAGCAGAACTACATGACCAAATCAAAACAAAAACATAAATGTTGTTGCCAGAATTATTGAAAGATTCAAACATTGAGTATACAGAGTTGCCAGTTCCATCAAAATCGTCGAAATTCGAGCAAAATTTGCTTGAGATTGGATAGATTTTTTGTAAATTCTTCGATTTTTCTTAACAATGCTCGATTTGTTAGAAAATTGTCAAAATTTTCTAAAATTACCGGAAAAAGTACGAATTCGTGTAAAACTGAACGGAATAAAACAATCATTCTGAAGTGACGTTCCCCTCGGCTTTCTTTCTATAACATCCGTCTGTAATTATGAAGTGCAGGCATTATTTTGCAGACGAAATCAAACATATTATCCACACTGAGCGGAATCGCTACATCCATATTATATGATATTCATATAACTCAGCCAAAGATTAACTCAAGATTACTAGGTCCCATACAAAACATTCACAAAATATGGTTCAGTAACCGTGAACCGGTGAACTCAATAATAGTAAGCTTTTGCTGCCCCCTCGTTAATAGGCGTCGGTAATATTGAGAATGCGTCGACAAAATGCTATGGTTACGACCCAAATCAAAGTCGTAAACAATCTTGTTATGAAAAAAGTTGTCTATATCGACGTGTAAAATATATTACAGATATGCTTCCTATTAAAGGCCTATTTCTAGAGCATTGATAGCCACAATTATTGATGTGTGAGCTTGCCCGTTTCGAATAGTTTGTATCCTGAACCGGTGAATTTTGTAATAGAAGTAAGACAGGTCGCAGTTTAATTTCTCAGTGGTTTAATATTTACTTGACTTTACTGCAAAATATAATACAAAACATTGGTACAAGAGTTTGTTGCGGAGTTTGATGTAAAATATAGCAGTTGTTAGCAGACAAATTTACTGATCAATTTATCGATAGTGGAAAGATATATTACTTAGTTGCTTCAACTAATTGCTGCACTTTGATAATCTCAATGATGGTTTATTTTTCTGCCCAAAATTTACTTGTTATTTTCTTAATATCTAATTGTCATAGATACGACGTTGTTTCTTTATCGCAAAGCTTCGCTTCAGTTTATTGTGGAGCTGTCACTCTGACAGTGAACCGGGTTCATCGAGGGGTCGGATTTGGATGGTACATGGGAAACATCTGACTACTCTATCTTGAGTTTATCTTTGACTCAGCACTATTAGAATTTCCAATGATTGCTACATTAGACTTTCAAAAGTATATCAAACTTATATGGTTATCATGTTGAATGTTGCATTCCTCACAAATTCAATTCTATCAGATTTCCATATAACATTTAAATTCCAGTGTTAGACCCAAATCTATCAGCGCACTATATAATAACTATCTGATAAATATCATATTAAAACATTAGGTGGTCCAATGAAATGTATAAGGCACTTTGTTAAATGTATAGGAAATGTTTAACGTATTAAACCATATGATGGTTTATTAAATCTATAAAAAATGTTAGTTATTTTGTTACAGAGCTTTTTCCACGTAATATTTATATGAATCTGGACTGATTGTTTTCGGATGTGCTCCAAAATTATGGTATTTATAGTATACCGATCGTCTTATTTTTCCTAATTAAAATAATGCAGTCATTCTTGGACTGCAATGAAACAACTATAATCTAAAAAAAGATAAATATTTAATGGTTTTAATTCAGAACATATTTGTATAGTTATATTAGGGTGAAAATGGTGAGAAGGAACTTTTGATTGAAGGAAGTTTTTTGTAGTTTTTTTGAGGCTCTAAAGCTTTTGCAGACTACTCGTCTTGAAAATTCAATAAGTAGATACAGAATACTAAATTAGTATTATTGCCAGTAGTACCGTTTTATCATTTTCGAGCATAAGTGAACTGCGTAATATATATCTGGTACACTTTTGCTCAATAATCCCTCTCATAGGTAGAATGGAAACAAAATTCAGTTTGCTTCTGAAACCGAACATGTCCAAACCTTAATGCGCTGTGTCGGGAGAACGAATGACGAGGGGATCGAACCAAACTTATCATCCATCGTGGCGGGCATCAATTGAATTTTGATTTTTTTTTAAGTTCACACAGGGATGTCAATTTTTTCAAGCTCTCGTTCTCAGTACATTACAATACATTAGAATAGATGTGGCAACATTTCTCAACTAAAAACTAAACTAAAAATAATTAACGTAACAGCAAACGGTGATGAATTCGTATCGAAGTCGAAGTGCTCGGCAAACTCGTGGAAGCGACGAACCATCGCTATAATCGGATTATTGGCAGCATAGTTAGTGTTACACATTTCGATGTGTAGCTATGTCCGAGGACGAAGAACTCGGGTTAAAGCGTAGAGGTAGATTTGTCCAAGGAGAACGGGTCCATCGTACTATGAAAATGGCCTGGGAAGTGAGTCTGCGCTCTTGCAAAGAATGTAATAACCTGCAACGGTTTTCATATGGTGGCAGGTTCAGCGGGTCATTGAGGGCAATTGACGTAATGCATATCGTATAAATTTGCGCTGGACAGTTTAAACCCTTTCACTCCAGGAGCGGATCCAGAAAAAATTTTTGGATGGGGTCCGAAATTGCGATTTTGAAATGTCGCATACATACGTGACATGTAACACCCTCATTTAATTAACATTAGTTTTGGTGGTCTAATCTGGTTTGTAATGGTTTTGAGTTTAGAATGAATTTAAAATAGAAACAATTTTAAAATTTCTCAAGAAGTTAAAAAAATTCGGGGGGAGGGGTCCGGACCCCCAGCACCCTCCCCCTGAATCCGCCACTGTTTCACTCCACGTTGCATGATAAGGGCACCAGACAATGTTTGCAAATTCCAACTACGAGCGCACAAGTGAGCAATATAAGCCTTGAAACACAAAGGATCTCGGAATTCGTTGAAAATTTTAAACATAAAACCCAGCAATCGTATCGCTTTGTCATCAAGAATAACGCCTAGGTCCTTTACATGGTCAACGCGTTGTAACTGAGTTCCAGCAATATTGTAGTTGAAATTAAGCATGTCACTTGTACGATGAAAACTGATGACAAAACATTTCGAAACACTAAGAATCAACATATTTCTTTGACATCAGGTGAAAAATGTATCGATGAGACACTCACTCACGGCAATCGGCTTCATTCCTTATGACAAGAAATATTTTCAAGTCATCAGCGCAAAAGTTTCCCTCTACGTATTAGAACGAAAACCGCATCATTTACGAATAATGAAAATAGTATGGACCTAGTGTACTACCATGAGGAACTCCGAAATTATTAAAAAAAGATTCAGACACGTTGTCACCAATTTGCACGACGACCTCGCGGTGTACAAGGTAGGATCGCAGGCGGTGGTCGTTGTACATCCTAGTTTATCAAGCTTTGCTAGCAGTATCTCGTGGTTAACTGTGTCGAAATCGGCCTTAAGATCAGTGTTAAACGTGTCCACAGTGAGTTTCTTGAATATTTTTTCTATGCAAAACGATATGAAGCTAAGATTCATCTCAACCGATAGACAAGAGTAGAATCCGTGCTGACAAGTGCTTATGTAATGTTTACTAGCAGAAAACTTTGCCATTACGACCAGTATTCAGGTTATCTTTTGTGGCCCCTGTTTGTTCTACATGTTACAAATTGCGCGAATCCAATGTAGTTGGAAGCGAGTTGTTTGTTTGTCCACATGTGTCGTCCCAACTGGGTAGTACATTATTAATGTAGATGAAGATCCGTTTGGGACAGGTAAGCCATATCTCGTGAGGCGTCATAGGATGCCTTCCGAATTATCGCTCCCTTCGAAGAAATAGTACTGCACACTGGCAGAGAATATGTTCCGAGCTCTCGGGCTACGAGCAAAATCGACAAATGTCATCTTGACTTTTGCCAATTTTTTCTGATGATACTTAGCAGGACAATGTCCCGTAAATAAACCTGTGATTATACGTAAGTCTTTACGTTTTAGATCCATTAGTTTTTTGGCTATCGTTCTATCTGGATGTATGAATTTCTTAGCTTGTCGAGCGCCTTCTACGTTACGCCAGTCGTTTAGTAGTTGGTCTCTTGCCCAAGCCGAAAGTTCTAGTTTAATGGCACAGGTAGATATACCTAGAAATGGTTCTGGTCCAACAAACATGTTTGATGAACCACGCCTGGCTAATTCGTCGCCCACTTCGTTACCATCGATTCCTTGATGGCGGCCAGATGCCCAGAATATCATTACTTTATTCCGAGTTGCCAGTTGTAAAAATGTGATGCACTCCCAAACCAGTTTGGACTAACATTTCGATGACCTTAATGCCAACAGTGCTGCTTGGATGTCCGAAAAGATTGGGATTTTTGCATGTCTGTAGTTTCGTTTCCAACAGACCTCCGAGCAGGTATATATTGCATATACATCTGCCTGGTAAACTGTATGCCACTTTCCCATTGATATCGCTTCTTTAATTCTTGGTCCGTAGACTCCCGAGTCAGTCAGCTCACCCATTTTAGAATCGATTGATTTTTACGTTCTGTAGGCCTGGTAGCATACCCGTATAAATAAATACCATTCCAGAAATCTTCGGAACCATTTCCAAACTATTCGTAATATTCTCACCATATTGGGAATACTACTGATATATTTCACCATTATATTTGAACTGTTATACTACCATACCCATTTTGGTTACCATTTCCAATACCTTCCATGTATCCTATATTGGAGATTTGTATACTACATTGTCCTGTGGCGCCAGAGGTTAATATTGCTTTGGTAGGCTTTGTTATTCGTATATCTGTTTACCCTGCTCCCAAAATCTGTAGTTTAAGATGGTCAAAAATCCTCGTCTAACAATATTACGGAGATAGCTCAATTGGATCACGGCTTACATATACTAGGCTAGCTCGTTAGAGTGTAAACATTTGACGAGAGCGCGTCATAGAAATCGTCGGCGAAAACAATTACATGAAATTCATATATTGTTTGCTGCTAACGAATGATCGGCACCTGGTAAATCACAAGGAAGCTATGCGGATGTCCAAAACCTTTGCTATGATCAGAAAATTACGGTGGAATATGTTTTCTATGGCATGCATCCAAATTCCCGATGTACGCTAATAATCAAATAGATGCACTGATTATCCACTGTGTATAGTGTAATTATGGCGTAATTTACGTCAAAAATCAATTGCACACTATTTTTTCCACCGTAAGAGCTCGAATATTATCAACAACTTTCGAGAAATCCGTTTGTTTATCTCAACGATTTCTCTGACGTCACCAAAAACTGTCAATTCGCGGAATAGCAAGCCTCCTTTCTGTGAGCCGTGAATTGGATAAAGTGTCATCCACTTAGTGTCAACGAAGCATTTTTCAGAAGATGGCGAGAGCAAAATAATATTTCATCAATCGATAGAATTGAAATATGAAGGGGATAGAGATTTTTTCTTCAGCTAATATTTTATCCATCGCTAGACCTAAAATATTCATGCCACCATAATCTGTATGGTTCTTGAATGGTATGTTGTCAAAATGTATATGGAAAACAGCACATTTTGGTATGGTGACTGTTCTTAACAACCCGTTGTTTGTATGGTCAAGTATGGAAAAACAACACTGGTTATGTTCGATATTATACTAGGCAATGGTTAATCTATTGTTGAACGAACCATATTGAAAATGGTTTTGAAATGATTGAAGCAATGGTTGGCATATGGTACACATTTATGCGGGATACCCTTAGGGCATGTTCAGGAGCGTTTTATTTTGTATAGGAGTTTCAAAGTAGAACTGGAACTGAAACATTCACATCCCCAGCAGAGCGTTTTGTTTTTTAATTTCAAACAGATTTGTTTTAAAATTTAAAACTGTTATATGACGCCGTTCTATTTGTTGCTGATTTTAAAACACGTTTAGAACTGTGTTTTAAATACATTCAAAGTTTTAAGCACAGACACTTAGACCCGATAGACTGGGGAAAAATAAATTTGAATGCAGTAATTCTGAAGACATGGCGAGACATGAATTTTAAACTGTATAGAACACCCTCTAAAACTGCTGCTGGGGACAGCAAATTCTAGTTTTAAAATTTTCAGTTTTATATTATAGAACTGTCAAAATTATGAATCTGGAACTGAAACACTCCTGAACATGCCCTAATCACAGAGAACAGACGTCCATCTTCAGCATTCAACTTGTGTAAAATCTCTAACGGTTTCGAAGGTAGTTGGGATATCCAAACCAGGTGCGCTACTGTCATATTTTTTGTGGCTGATTTCGACAGAATTGACAGCAGTTATTCCTCTACCCAGTCAAACTAGTTCGGAACCGGTTCGGACTTCCAGCATGAATTCCAGCTCAAATGCATCAACCGATAGAGTCGGAATGGGTTGTTTTCTTTGAGCAAGATTCCATACTGAATCCATTCAGGATTTCTAACCGGTTCGGGAATGGATTTGACGGATAGTTAGGATAGGTTGGTGTGGCGGCGCAAGTGTTTATCGTATATTAATTCAAATGTTTACACACGTTTTTAAATATTTTTGTTCGATCATGGATGTCTGTTCTCTGTGGAATTACTGTGGAATTTTTTATTGGATTTTAAGTTTTTATTTCCGAGTTTCCCTATATATTACTATTGAAACTTGAAACCTCTTGTGGGTGAACTAGAGCTATCGGAAAAAGCTCATATTTAGCATATGATCTGTGCATCCAATTACCTACTAAACGAAATTGCGACAGTTTTGAATTTGGTGGTGATAGTTCAATTACCTTTGAACAGGCCTTTATTTTTTAAACAAATTAAAAGCTCGATATTGACGGCTGTTTTCTGTGGTTAGTTGTAGAAGAGAATACCAACACGTGTAATTTGAAACCACTACCTGATGGAAATAAAAAAAAAAAAGTATTAGAACACATCTTTACCATTTTAATTTTGATAAAAACCCTTACCAAACAAAAACATTTGCTTCCGGTCCACCATTTCGTTTTTCTTGTCAGGCTTCGTTTTACAACCCACTACTTACACCCACGAGATGGTTCAGCTAATTAGCTATTCACATAACTTGAATATGTTGTTCTTATCATATTCATATTGACCGCGCAGGATTCAAATTTATTGGATATCACTGAGGTTTAACATGAATTTTGTGTAACATTCATAGGAATTCATATAAATTCTACACAAAGAATAGTGGTATGATTCATATGACAAATCTAATAAATTCAAAAGATATTTTCATTTCAGTGCAGAACTGAAGTTCCCGAGAGATCCGGTAGCGCGGTTATCGTGGATTCTGTTCTCTATGCGGAATAATGCGGAAATGCCTTTTTTCGAAATCAACAGGCTGTGAAGCGTAAGTATGAAAATATTTTGAACTTCATGTATAAATTGTCTTTGTTCCAGTACCGAGTAAATTGAAAATACTGAGCAAACAGGGAGAAAGTTATCCCGGAAGTCGCAACTTACAAAAATGAAGAGGCATGAAGATATTTTTCGTAATGTCCAACAACGAATATACATTATTTTGTTTTGCTGTATTCCGATGGAAAAAAAACGTTATGATCGTTTAAATGCGGATATAAAGACTAAATCTTTGATTTTTCCAGAAGCATGAAATTGGTACACGGAAACGAAAAACTACCCAAAATTGAGTTCCTTTGACTCAATCTCGTGGTATCGTGGGGGAACTTAAAATTAGGTAAACCGTGTTGAAGGTAGTTTCCATTTAACCTCGGCAAAAATTAAAATTACAACTCATTGATAGGTTTTTTATACTCAAATTTAAGTTGAATTTACCTAATTTTGAGTATACCCCAAACAACTCAAAAGTACCTTCCTCCACAGAAGACCTCGACTGAGTCGAATCTCTCGTTTTGTTTTTGACAACACTAATAAGTGCGAAAGCGACGCACAACTCAAAAGTAAGTTAAAAGAACTTATGCTGCAGGTTGTTTTATTTAACCACAGAGAACAGACGTCCATCTTCAGCATTCAACTTGTGTAAAATCTCTAACGGTTTCGAAGGTAGTTGGGATATCCAAACCAGGTGCGCTACTGTCATCATATTTTTTGTGGCTGATTTCGACAGAATTGACAGCAGTTATTCCTCTACCCAGTCAAACTAGTTCGGAACCGGTTCGGACTTCCAGCATGAATTCCAGCTCAAATGCATCAACCGATAGAGTCGGAATGGGTTGTTTTCTTTGAGCAAGATTCCATACTGAATCCATTCAGGATTTCTAACCGGTTCGGGAATGGATTTGACGGATAGTTAGGATAGGTTGGTGTGGCGGCGCAAGTGTTTATCGTATATTAATTCAAATGTTTACACACGTTTTTAAATATTTTTGTTCGATCATGGATGTCTGTTCTCTGTGATTTAACCGTGTACATAATATAGAATATTTTAATCAGAACAAATATACGACCGAAACAAAACAAATATTTTGGCAACATTGGTCGAGTGGGGGTATGTCGTTTTCAACAGGGATTAGTAAAATATAAGAAGAAGCCAGCTGGCGGATCCTACCCACACTACTTTTACTGTGAACGGCAAGTTACGGCGGGTAGCCTAGAACAGAGTTTCAATGGCTTACCGATCGGCAGCATCTAGTTTAACCCGCCTAGCCGCCTCAAGGTTTACTGGGTATCCTACAGGCTCATTCAGAACTACTCAAAATTTGAGTTCGGAGCACTCAATTTCAAAAGTCATAGCAATATGTCAAAAAATGAGTCTTAATTTGGGTAGAACTAACTCATCTCTTGAGTAATCATTAAATTTTCAAAGTTCTGAGTGAAAAAACTACTTGTTCTCAAAAAAGTGCAGAGTCAGGCGTCGACTTAAACTTAAACAAGAGCTGATCGTTCATAAAACTAGAAGGTAGGTTTCATTGAATTCTCTTGCTTCCAAATCTAACTTCCAGTTGTGTTTTTGCAGTTTCTGCAATTTCTTCAAGATGCCGATCGGCATGAAGTAGACGTCGAGAAAGACCCTCGGATTATATTTCCTGTCATCGTAAACGCATGGACAACGGCCTGGAGGATCAGGTAAATGACATTTGAAATAACAATGAACATATTTGTAGTTTTATTAACACTCGGAATACCAAGGGGGTAAAAAAATGGGAACGCTTACTTTGACCGGTCATATCTCAGCTGTTACATAATCGATTTTAAATCTGTCTTCGCCAATATAAAGATATGTCTTTTGTGAACACGTCGAATTAAAAAAATAGAAGAATAGAGTTGTCTACCGTAAGTTACAGTAAAAAGAGTATAACAAAGTCAGTGAGAAAAAAAATGGGAACGCTTCTTTGACTTGCCATATCTTAGCTGTTTGCTCACCAATTTCAATTCTTTCTTCACCATTAGATAGGTAAATCTTTTATAAAAACAGTGAATAAAGAATGATGGAAAACAAATTTGTGTATCTGAAGTAACTGTAAAAACAGTAATTGAGAGTCAGTACAGACGAAATGAGTTTTTCTGTTCAAACAATCGTATCACGACCGTTTGTCAACCAATTTCAATTTTCCTTACACCAATACAATCCTTAGAGCTTCTAGACTTATAATATATGCAATAAATAGTAGATTTTCAAAAATTACTATACTTTTTCGAGTTTTTAGGAGATAGGATTTTTACAATGAACGTGGCATACGGTTGATTGAAATTCTTTGCGACTTGTTAGTTTTACGGTTTGAAAATTACCTGTTTACTCAATAGTTCTACATATTATACATGGATATTATTATATCAAAATGTTTGCACGAACGTGGAGAAACATATTATTGTATGTAAGTTACTAAATAATAGAGTGCGTTAGGACGATTCAGTAAATACTGTAACCCGTCAGGGTAACAATTTAGCACTGGGTGGAAATATACCATTTATTGGGTATACACTCCGTAGAGTGTATTGTTTACATAAAATTAGACTCACCGCTGTTCCATATGTTCGTTCATGTTTTGATGTAAATTTCATTTGTTTTTTTATCCATGAACGTTTTTGTTGACATAGCTAGATTAGATAATTTTTGTTGCATGTTTGTGAATTAACAGTAGGGTTTAGATAGGCTTCAATTTTCCACTTGCTGGCAAAAACGATTGCTGAATACGCTACTCAGCGGGTGACAGCGACGGTGGTGGTGGAAGGTGGAGTGGCATATTGACATCGAGGAAAAGGCGGCCATCGTAAAAGAGTAGAAAGTGACGAACCACGGCGATAGACAGACGTCCGCCAGATTACGTGTTTTGTTTTCGGGACAGTTTCCCGCCACGATAGTGAAGTGCGCGAGTGCGACGGTAAAATCACCCGCCGAGATTGCCGGCCCGTGGTTCGGGCACAGTGAAAATTACGGTGTCGGTTCGCCAACAGGGGTAAGCTAACAGTCAAGGAGTTTATTCGCTTCCCCGGCTAAATAATAAGGAACCGTGACATCGACCGTTCTCGCTATAGAGGATAAGTCGAACGAGCCTAGCTCTCCTCTATAGCTAATAGCCAAGGAGAACGAAGCAGGGCGGACCAAGGTTCCCCCTGGGAAGTACACTGCGGTAACTTCCAGGATCGCTTGCGGCGAGCAAGACGATCCGGCGATAATTCGCCAACGTCGCTAGGGAGGTTCCAACAAAAGAGCCAAGCTCACCTCCCTAGCTAAACGCCAAGGACCGCTGCCGGAGCAGCCAACGCCATTCCGGGAGAACTCGGCCGTTGTAGTCCCGGCCGGTCGGAAGAAACCGCCCGCCTTCCCGCCAACGGTAGCAGCAGATCAGTGAATCAACAGCAGTCGCAGTGAAGTGGAGAGTTGGAGGACAATAAAGTCGGTAAATTTAGTAGTTTATTTGCTTGTTTACTTTTTGTTGTGAAACGAAAATCCGAAATTCTGTAGAAGCACCTAGGCCGCCCTGAAAAGAAGGGTTCGCCGGGCAAACAAGAACCCGAGTAGTGGGCAAACCCCTACTTACATTTGGCGCACAGCGCAAAACACACTGAAAAAAATATTTTCCTATTTTGGAAAATATTTTTTTCTTCCGGAGTGTGGGGTGCTTCTACTAAATCAAGGATTTTCGTAGAACAGTGGTGAGGTTTCTTCCGCAATATTTTTCCGCGGTCGTATATTTATTATTTATTTACATTTTTGGTATTATTTTTTGATTTTTGCATTTTCCTTTTTTTGTCCGAATTTGTGGATTGCGTTGTTTGTGTTTGGTCTGCCGGACGAGTAGTTTGAAGGTTGTTGTCATTTATTCGGTTGCGGTGGCCAATCGCCTTGAATTCTCAACCCGGTTTGAGACATTTTTGGAGCAGCTTGATTTCCTGAAATTTTAAGGGAATCGTTAGTGGGCGAAAAATGAGAAATTTTACCGTACCAGTACTTACATGCTTTGTGTTTTGGTGATTTCTTCCAATATAGCGCAATTTATGATGGCGTTGGAGAAATTCAACCAAGCGTGTGTGTTCATGCGCGTCGATCATTTACATTTCGATGAGCTGGATTTTGAGTTGCTATCTCGAAGCATTTTTATCTCTCCTGATTCGGATCTTTCGGGTGTACAGCGGCAGCGGCGTCTTCGGGGAATTTTGTCGCATGAGCGGTCGTCTCGGAGGGAATTAGTCCGTAATTTTCGGGGTGACGTGGGTGAAGAAAAGGAGGTCTGCCTTGGTAAATTACTAACAATCAAGGAAGATCTCCAGTACCGGTGCCCAAACAAGGAGATTTACCGAACACGGTTGCTTCATTTGGGGTCTAGGCTCCAGGTTATCCGAAATTATGCGGCAGGGGAGGTCAACCAGGAAATTTCAGGGTTGCTGGAGGAAGTTCTAGCAGTTTATGCCAGTCATTTTAATGACGAACAGGCAGCACTTCCTCCCGACAACCAACAAGGGGAGGATGGAGAAATTTTGGGAGATTTGCTGAGTACAGACGTACCTGCAATTCCACAGGGATCCAATCCTTCCGATAACCAAGGATCTCTTTCTAAACAGCTCGTAGGGGACGACCTGTTGCGTGTCTTGTGCGAGATGAGGGACGAGATTCGACAATTGCGACAGCAATCCGACGATAATAAAGCCCTAGCGTCTCAGGGGTCTGATGCTTTTTCAAAAGCTACCGAAACGCTAATGGGCGGGATTGCTTCACTGACAACAATTTCGTCAGTTTTGAGAAAGACGGTTCAAGAAGTTGTCTCACTTCGTGAATCCGTGAATGAACTTCGGGCACTAGTACATCAGAAGGAAAGTGCTTCCGAGAAGGATCTGCAGACCGATCTGGAAGATTTGCGTTTGATGGACGTACCCGATTCATTTGATGAACCAGAGATTCCTCGCCCAACACTGGCGCCCAGTCCCGATCAATTTGTGTTGAAGCGAGGATTCTCGGGTCAACAAAATCTATGTCCATCACTTCCTATCGAGAAACCGAAACAGAATACTGGATTCACAGCCCCGTACCAAACTCAGAACCAGCCTTACGTTCCTGAATTGACCGAACAGCTGGCGGGACCATCATATCCGAACTTTTCGATATCCACCAATGCGGGAAACAGATCGATGGTGCTCCCCAGGAATTACTCGCGAAACCCGCAACGCGTCGCTGATTGGAAAATTCGGAAGTATGCTGGAACTGATGAAGGAACTGGACTTAATGAGTTTTTGGACACCGTAGCAAATTACGCTGCGTGTGAACAAATGTGCGAAGATGAACTTTTCAATTCTGCGATGCATTTGTTCACTGGCAATGCTTTGACCTGGTATCAGGCTATACGTGCGCAAAACCGGTTGTTTAACTGGAACCATCTTGTATGCGAGCTCAAGGTAAATTTTGTACATCCTGAACTTGATGCTACGCTCAAAATGAAGGCTCTCCTGCGCCGGCAGATGCGCAACGAATCTTTCCAGGAATATTTCCTGGAAATGGAGAAAATATTTCGTGCGATGACGGTTCCAATGGCACCGAGCGAAAAACTCGACGTGCTCAAGCGGAACCTGAAAGCCGACTATAAACAAATGCTAATCCTCAGGCCAGTGAACACGCTTTCAGAATTGATGAGTCTTGGTAAATCGATCGACGCCTCCAAGACGCCGATTTATCAGAAAGTTTTCGGTTCTTCTCGGGAAGTCGCTGCTTATTCTGACAATCCACCACAAAACAAACAAAAACATAATAATCAAAACCAAAAGGGAGGTGGACAGAATAACGGCAACGCAAAATCCAAAACGTTTTGGAGCAAGAATGCCAAACCGGCAGGTCTTGATTCAAGCAAGCCTCCTGACAACCAGAAAAAGAAACAGCAAGGGAATCAGGATGGAAAGATTCTCGAGGGAAACAATCAAAAACCCATAGAACCACCGCAGAAACCTATAATGTGTCTGGAGTATTTGGTGGAAAAGCATCGTCCTCCCGTGCTCGGCGTCTGCTACAATTGTGGAGACAAAGGACATGAATTTGAGGAATGCCGGAAACCAAATCGGGTCTTCTGCATCGTGCGTGGTTTTAAAGGATTTGATGTTTCTCATTGCCCTTACTGCCTAAAAAACGGGATCAGAACCAACTGAAGTCGCAGTTGGCAGTAAAGCAGCGCTCCAAACAACTAATAATTAATCCCCAGATTTACGACAGTTTTCGACCGGCTCGTGATGAGGACTATGATAATTCGTTGTCTGTCGAAACCATCGTCCTTGACGACCCGTTCGATAACCGTCCATTTGCAATTGTCGCAGTGTACGGCAAATCCTTCAAAGCCTTGCTCGACAGTGGTAGTAACGCCACAATTATAACTAA
The DNA here is from genome assembly GCF_030247195.1 of Topomyia yanbarensis. Classification (NCBI taxonomy): domain Eukaryota; kingdom Metazoa; phylum Arthropoda; class Insecta; order Diptera; family Culicidae; genus Topomyia; species Topomyia yanbarensis. The sequence goes on along the minus strand of NC_080671.1, from coordinate 216,363,987 downwards.
AAAGCTATACCGAAAGTTTTCGAAAAGTCCATTGAAAAGATTGGAACGACCATTCGAACTACGTTCTGCAAATGGTCAATCCTTACCAATAATTGGACAAGCGTATCTCCCGTATACTTTTCAAAATTTGACAAAGGTCCTATGCACTCTTGTAGTAGAGCATCTGACCGTCAACTCCATTCTAGGTATGGATTTTTGGCGCGCCTTTGGGATTTCTCCTGAGATACAAAACTGTGCTCTGTTGAACTCAGGTCAGGAATCGGAAGACGACGAAGAAGATGAAGTACCGCGTGAGTCGATACTCACTTCGGAACAGTTAGCGCGCGTAGAAGAAGTAAAGAAGTGTTTCCAGGCAGTAGAGCCCGGAAAGCTAAACCCAACCTCATTCACAGAGCACAGGATTGTCATCAAAGATGAATTCCAAGGTGCGGCACCCGTTTGCCGATATCCTTATCATATGAGCCCAAAGAAACTGTCTAAGGTCTGGGAAGAAGTTGACCGATGGCGGTCTATGGGAATTATCGAGGAGTCTGATTCGGATTGGTCGCTTAATATTGTGGATGTCACGAAACCAGACGACTCAATTCACCTTTGTCTAGACGCTAGGCCTCTCAATGAGCGTACTGTACGGGATGCATACCCTTTGCCCCACCCTGGGCGAATATTGGGCGGCTTACCCAAGGCGAAGTACCTGTCTACCATAGACTTGAAGGAGGCCTTTCTCCAGGTACCCCTGGCTAAGGATAGTCGCAAATATACCGCTTTCAGTGTTCCCGGCAGGGGTATGTTCCAATTTACCCGTCTACCATTTGGTCTCGTCAACAGCCCCGCTACTCTGGCGCGACTGATGGACCAGGTTCTAGGACGAGGTAAATGGGAACCTTACGTTTTCGTCTACCTAGATGACATCATCGTGGTAAGCGAAACGTTCGAGCATCACATACAGTTGCTCAAAGCAGTGGCCGATTGTCTAGCAAGAGCCAATCTAACCATCAATTTGGAAAAATCCCGTTTTGGAGTCCCCGAACTAAAGTTTCTTGGTTATTTGTTGAATCGGGACGGACTCAAGGTCAATCCTGACAAAATTCAGCCGATTCTCGACTACGAGAGACCGGTTACCGTGACGAAACTTCGTCGTTTCCTCGGGATGTGCGGTTATTACCGCCGTTTCATTAATCGGTTCAGTGAGGTCACTGCTCCCTTGACCGATCTGCTCAAAACGAAAACCAAGAGCTTAGTTTGGAACTCCGAGGCAGAACTCGCGTTCCTTAAAATTAAGGAACTTCTAGTCACTCCTCCAGTTTTAGTCCCACCAGACTTCTCCAAAGAATTCATTCTTCAAACAGACGCTAGTGACGTAGCAGTCGCTGCTGTTCTGGTGCAGGAGTATCCCGAGGGTGAGAAAGTAGTTGCTTACTTTTCGCACAAACTGACCACTCCCCAAAGGAACTATCATGCAACTGAAAAGGAAGGTCTGGCGGTGATAATGGCGGTTGAACACTTTCGAGGTTACTTGGAAGGTTATCATTTTCGACTGGTCACTGATTCGTCAGCGATTACATGGATACTGAAGACTAAATGAAAAACCAGTTCACGTTTGAGTGGTTGGAGTTTAGAATTGCAACTCTACGACATGTCTATTGAGCACCGGAAAGGCAAGGACAATGTCGTTCCAGATGCGTTATCCCGGGCCGTAGCAGCCGTTTCCGCTTTGTCCACCTCAGACTGGTACTGTTCCATGAAGTCCAAAGTTATCCAAAATCCTGACGACTATGCCGACTTCAAAGTAGAAAATGATCAACTTTTCAAGTATGTAAACTCGAAAGTTGTTCCGTGCGACTCGCGGTTCAGTTGGAAACTCGTCCCAGCACCCGAGTTCCGTCAAGATTTGATTCAACGTACCCACGAAAATTTGCTTCACGTGGGATACGATAAAACGATCCACGAAGTGCAGTTACGATATTACTGGCCTCGTATGGGATCTGAAGTACGAAAGTTTATTCGAGAATGTGGGACGTGCAAGGAAATCAAAGCTCCTTTCGTCCCAGTCCAGCCCGAAATGGGTAAGTCGCGTGCGACTAATGCACCATGGCGAATGGTTTCTGTGGACTATATTGGTCCTCTTCCAAAAAGCAAACGTGGCAATCAACACTTGCTTGTCGTCCTCGACGTCTTCAGCAAGTACGTCATGTTAACCCCCGTTCGCAAAATCGCTAGTACGTCACTATGTACGATACTGCGCAAACAGTGGTTCAATCGCCATGGCAGCCCGGAAATTCTGCTAAGCGACAATGCCTCCACTTTCACCTCGAAGGAGTTCAGTCAATTCATAAAAGAAACCAACGTCAAACATTGGCTGAACTCCTGCTATCATTCGCAGGCTAACCCAGTGGAGCGAACAAATCGCTCGATAAACACCGCAATCCGGGCATATGCTCGAACCGAGCAGCGCAACTGGGATGTCCACATCACCGATGTGGAGCGCATCCTAAATACTACCGTTCATTCCTCCACTGGGTTTAGTCCACATTTCATTATACACGGGTGTGAAATGGCATCTGCCGATGACTTCAGCAGGATTTCCGGTGAGGGTGACCTAGAAACAAGACACCAACGGATAGACAAAATCCGGGAGATTGTGGTCAAAAGTTTGGCAAAGGCAAGCGAGGGCATTCGACATCAGTACAACTTGCGTCATCGAAAGTTCTCCAAACCTTTTGAAACGGGACAAATGGTATACCGTCGAAACATGAAGTTGTCGAATGCACTCGAGTCTTACAATGCTAAACTTGGACCACAATACTTACCGGCAAAAATTGTCTCAAAAAAAGGTGTATCCTCCTACGAGCTGGAGGATTTAGCAGGTAAAAATCTCGGAGTTTGGCCAGCAAATCTCCTTAAACCAGCATAAAAACTTTTCCGTGCCGTCTGTGGACTGACGGTATGCTTTTATATGGATTACTCACTTGGGAGTTTTCCAAAAGCAGCCGTCAGTTCCCGACGGCAACAACACGGACTTTGGTCCGAATAAAAAAAAAACAATAAACATTTCTCCGTCTTCTCTACTTTTATTGTGGAAGACCAACTCTGCCGCGAGAAGGTTCTTCAACACCTTCTTGCAATTTTTCAGAGCCACACTCACGCAGTGTGGTAAACAAACACTCGCACGAAATCTATGCTCCGGCCCCGATGACGACTACGGTAGGGTGGAATACTCTATTAAAAAAACACTAATCTTATACCGTGCCGTTCTCCCGGGCACCGGACGCATCTAAATACACTACCTGCCGTGTTCGGCAAACAAATACAAAAAAATTCTTTTGCGCCCCACTCGCGCAGTGAGGTAACCAAATTATCCACTAATTTGCTTTGCTCCGGCGGTCGAGACGGTTACGGTAAACAAAACTTTCTTACCAAACCAGTACCAGTGTTTGGAAGAAACAAAACGAACCTATCGTACCGTCTTTTCACCGCCGGATGCATACACATCATTCTTCTGCCGTGTTCGGCAACATAAATTTTTTCAAAAACCCCTTTCTGTGGGGAACACTCGCACCTACGGGTGCACTAAATTATATAAAATTTCTCCTTATTTGGGTCACTATATAAAAAACCACCTTTCCCCTCTTCGCCGGGGACACTTCGTTCGCGTGAGTGGTTCCACTACTCCGGGACCGACCGTAAACGGAATAATAAAAACAGTTTGCGAACCGATTTCGCGAACTGTTTTGTTTTTATTTATATTTTGAGGATGATTCATTCATCCATTCAGATGGATGAAAATATCATCATCAATTTTGACAGTTTCTCCGATGTTCACATCAATGCTCTGCATCATGCAGGTGTAGCCCGATTTGGATCAGAGTAGTGTGAGTGGAAGAGCGAATGGGGTAAAACGATACCGCGTCTTCGATTTCGAATCAAATAATAAAATTTTATTTCGCATAATTTTGGGTTTGTGGTTAAACCTGGGATGGTTCGTTTGATTCCAGCGGGAATCATTTCGAGATTTTTAAATTATGCGAAAGACATTCTTTGGTCCCTCTCAAACGTTTCTTTTCCAATGTACGAAGCGTTTTGAGGCGAAAAGGGACGAATATACAAACTTTTGTCCGGAATGTCTGTGAGTGGGAGAAATGATGACGTGTTAAGCGGTATTGTATGAGTGAATGTATGAGTGTGGAATCGAACAGAGTGAATGAGTGCATGTGTGAATGATAAGATAACATTGTTTTGGGGTCAATTAGAAGTGCTTATCGGAATGTGAATGATCGAGTAGGCCAGTGATTGAGAATGAATGAATGGGATAATTGTATGAATGTATTTGGATTGAAACCCCAGCACAAGCTTGTAGTACTGGTATCGTAAGGACACGTGAGACATTTCTGGACAGTCGATGAAAAGAACAATATAATGCCGACAACCGTTCCCCTGCAAGTTGGAACATTGAAAATTGTCAATGCCACTTACAGAATTTTGGGAATTTCGAGTTGTTACCGATCTTGTTTTCGGATTGAATTTAGGGTTCAACCCATAGCCGAATAATGCTAATGGCTGACAACCTCTCGCTTCGCGTATGCTGTCAGTATTATCAGACCCAACACAGTCAAACAGTTCACCGATGAGGACATCCGGTCGATTAGATTTTTGTGATGAATATTATTGATAAATTGCAGAAGAAATGATTAGGGTTAGTTAGTTTTTCTTTGTTTATTTATTTATTTATTCATTTCGTTATTATTATTGTATCGGTGTTAGGTTAGAAAAAAATTGTTGCCAATTTTTTTCCACCCGGTGTGGGCGAGATTGTAACCCGTCAGGGTAACAATTTAGCACTGGGTGGAAATATACCATTTATTGGGTATACACTCCGTAGAGTGTATTGTTTACATAAAATTAGACTCACCGCTGTTCCATATGTTCGTTCATGTTTTGATGTAAATTTCATTTGTTTTTTTTTATCCATGAACGTTTTTGTTGACATAGCTAGATTAGATAATTTTTGTTGCATGTTTGTGAATTAACAGTAGGGTTTAGATTGGCTTCAATTTTCCACTTGCTGGCAAAAACGATTGCTGAATACGCTACTCAGCGGGTGACAGCGACGGTGGTGGTGGAAGGTGGAGTGGCATATTGACATCGAGGAAAAGGCGGCCATCGTAAAAGAGTAGAAAGTGACGAACCACGGCGATAGACAGACGTCCGCCAGATTACGTGTTTTGTTTTCGGGACAGTTTCCCGCCACGATAGTGAAGTGCGCGAGTGCGACGGTAAAATCACCCGTCGAGATTGCCGGCCCGTGGTTCGGGCACAGTGAAAATTACGGTGTCGGTTCGCCAACAGTGGTAAGCTAACAGTCAAGGAGTTTATTCGCTTCCCCGGCTAAATAATAAGGAACCGTGACATCGACCGTTCTCGCTATAGAGGATAAGTCGAACGAGCCTAGCTCTCCTCTATAGCTAATAGCCAAGGAGAACAAAGCAGGGCGGACCAAGGTTCCCCCTGGGAAGTAGACTGCGGTAACTTCCAGGATCGCTTGCGGCGAGCAAGACGATCCGGCGATAATTCGCCAACGTCGCTAGGGAGGTTCCAACAAAAGAGCCAAGCTCACCTCCCTAGCTAAACGCCAAGGACCGCTGCCGGAGCAGCCAACGCCATTCCGGGAGAACTCGGCCGTTGTAGTCCCGGCCGGTAGGAAGAAACCGCCCGCCTTCCCGCCAACGGTAGCAGCAGATCAGTGAATCACCAGCAGTCGCAGTGAAGTGGAGAGTTGGAGGACAATAAAGTCGGTAAATTTAGTAGTTTATTTGCTTGTTTACTTTTTGTTGTGAAACGAAAATCCGAAATTCTGTAGAAGCACCTAGGCCGCCCTGAAAAGAAGGGTTCGCCGGGAAAACAAGAACCCGAGTAGTGGGCAAACCCCTACTTACAATACGAAGAAGTTCAGAATTTTAAAATATTCGTCATATAACTTTAAATTTGAAGCGATGACCTATACATTTTAATACACCAGTCGATTGTAATTGATGTCGGCTACAATTTCTGAAAAAACACATTTTTATATTTTCTCAAAAAATAGCCAAAAGTACGTAGAAGTACAGAAATTTCATTTAGTTGGCAAAAAACATCGAATTCAAAGCGATGGCCTATACCTTTTTATATACCAATCGATTATAATTGATTTTGGTTCGAATTCCTGGAAGAACAATTTTTATATTTTCTCAAAAAATAGACAAAAGTACGTAGAACTACAGTAATTTCATTTAGTTGACAAAAATACGTAGAAGTACGGAAATTTGTAGTTATGTGCCAATCAGACAAAATTTCTGTACTTTTACGTATTTTTGTCGTTTTTTTTGGGAAAATATGAAAAGTTTATCTTGCAACAATTGTAGCCGAAATCAATTACAATCGATTGGTATATATATAAAACTGTAGGCCATCACTTTGAATTTGACCTTATTTGCCAACTACATCAAATTTCCATACTTCTACGTATTTTGTCTATTTTTTGAGATCATATAAAAATGTGTTCTTTCAGAAATTGTAGCCGCCATCAATTACAATCGATTGGTGTACAAAAAAGTATAAATCATCCCTTAGAATTCGACGTTATTTGCCCACTAAATGCAACTTCTGTACTTGTACGTATTTTTGGCTATTTTTTGAGAAAATATAAAAATTTGTTCTTTCAGAAATTGTAGCCAAAATCAATTACAATCGATTGGTGTATAAATTGCATAGGTGATAGCTTTGAATACTTGAAGCTATTTGTCAACTAAATGAAATTACTGTAGTTCTACGTACTTTTGTCTATTTTTTGAGAAAATATAAAAATTGTTCTTCCAGAAATTCGAACCAAAATCAATTATAATCGATTGGTATATAAAAAGGTATAGGCCATCACTTTGAATTCGACGTTATTTGCCAACTAAATGAAATTTCTGTACTTCTACGTACTTTTGGCTATTTTTTGAGAAAATATAAAAATGTGTTTTCAGAAATTGTAGCCGACATCAATTACAATCGACTGGCGTATTAAAATGTATAGGTCATCGCTTCAAATTTAAAGTTATATGACGAATATTTTAAAATTCTGAGCTTCTTCGTATTTACTGAATCGTCCTAACACACTCTATTATTTAGTTACTTATATACAATAATGTCTCCACGTTCGTGCAAACATTTTGATATAATAATATCCATGTGTAATAAGTAGAACTATTGAGTAAACAAGTAATTTTCAAACCGTAAAACTAACAAGTCGCAAAGAATTTCAATTAACCTATGCCACGTACATTGTAAAAATCCTATCTCGTGAAAACTCGAAAAAGTATAGTAATTTTTGAAAATCTACTATTAATTGCATATATTACAAGTTTAGAAGCTCTAAGGATTGCATTGGTGTAAGGAAAATTGAAATTGGTTAACAAACGGTCGGGATACGATTGTTTGAACAGAAAAACTCATTTCGTCTGTACTGACTGTCAATTACTGTTTTTACAATTACTTCAGATACACAAATTTGATTTCCATCATTCTTTATTCACTGTTTTTGTAAAAGATTTGCCTATCCAATGGTGAAGAAAGAATTAAAATTGGTGAGCAAACAGCTAAGATATGGCAAGTCAAAGAAGCGTTCCCATTTTTTTTTCTCGCTGACTTTGTTATACTCTTTTTACTGTTACTTACGGTAGACAACTCTATTCTTCTATTTTTTAATTTGACGTATTCACAAAAGACATATCTTTCTATTGGTGAAGACAGATTTAAAATCGATTATGTAACGGCTGAAATATGACCGGTCAAAGTAAGCGTTCCCATTTTTTAGACCCCCTTGGTAGTCCGCGTAACTTTTTACCCCCTTGGCATTCCGAGTGTTAAAAAGCGGAATGATTATTTTTCGTTTTTGCCTTTTGAGTAAAATGTACTCAAGTTTGACATTTTTATCCCAAACTCAAAACTGAGTAAAAGAGAAAAACTCAATTTTTGACTACGTGCACGTTTAATGAAATTGAGTGGCTGGCAACTCAAATTTGAGTTTTTATGAATGAGCGTGTAGGCCTGACCATGTTCGTCCGCAACAGGGATGCCAGATTTGCAGACAAGTCTGCAAATTAGCAGACTTTTAATTTAAGCTGCAGATTTTTTCGATGACGCAGATATTTGCAGATTTTCTAGTTTGGTTGCAGATATTTGCAGATTTTTTAGATTTGTCGCAGATATTTGCAGATTTTTGAATTGAGTTCTTTGCGACCGGTCTCACGAACACTAATGAAGCTTCCTGGTTGAAAACAATCCCATTTACTTTTGCCGTCTTTGTTTATTATTTTCCACCAGCTTGAGATGTAGTATTTGTGTCATGTGGCGTGTACGTACACGAGCCGTAGAAAAGTCTATATAAAGGCTTTTGGTTACACTAGCTTTCCTGACATTTTTTGTTCTTCCCAGACTTTTAAAATTATTATTGCAGACATTTGAAAAAAGTACCTGGCATCTCTGGTCCGCAATTTTTTTTGACAGGGATGCCTTGTGAAATGTTGACGTCGATTTATGAATTACTCGCACTATTGACATTACTCCAGAGATGCCAGATTTGCAGACAAGTCTGCAAATTCGCGGACTTTTCATTTAAACTGCAGATTTTTTCGATGACGCAGATATTTGCAGATTTTTTAGTTTGGTTGCAGATATTTGCAGATTTTTTAGTTTGGTTGCAGATATTTGCAGATTTTTGAGTATAAAGCTTTTGGTTACACTAGCTTTCCTGACATTTTTTGTTCTTCCCAGACTTTTAAAATTATTATTGCAGACATTTGAAAAAAGTACCTGGCATCTCTGCATTACTCAAAAAAATCGATCCCCCAAAAGTTCGAGAATTTAGTTAGCTTTTTATAGAAAGATATGACTACGTTAGAGGATAAAATCTTGGGTGAGAGAATCCATAACTATTGTAGCAGTAGTGAAGGAGAAAGTGAAAATGAAGATGTTGGAAAAACTAGCACTAGCACGAAATTACGATTCGTCCCGGAAGATAAACTAGTGGAGCAAACTCATTGGTCTGGAAGCGCATCAAATACTGGTCCAAAAGGTGTTATCAAAGATTGGCAAAGGTACAAACAATTGGAATCAGAGAAACGCGAATGTCAAGATAAAGAGAAACTTGACTTGATAAAAAAACTCAGTATTACCACATGCACTGATTCTGCAAATGATAAGGCTAAAGAACAACAAATTGATGACGAGTTAGCGGAACTTTTAGATGAGGATTTTCTGTTGCAATATCAGAAAAAACGAATGGCGGAAATGTTGGCTATTGCTGGAAAGTTTCCTTCATTTGGCACCCTTGTAGAACTCCACAGTGGAGATGATTTCCTACGGGCAATAGATGACGAACAATCAGCTGTAACAATAATAATTCATATCTACGACCGCAACGATAAGGCTTGCAAGAACATGAATGAAGCCCTAATTGATTTGGCTGCAGAATATAAAAATGTTAAATTTTGCAAATTTTCGAGTTTAGCTGCAGGTGTAAGCATGACTTTCAAATCAAACGGGATTCCAGCACTTTTAATTTACAAATCTGGAGATATGATTGGAAATTTCGTTCGCGTTACTGATGAGTTAACTGATGAGTTTGATAGCTCCGACGTGGAAAGCTTTCTTACTGAATTTGGTATGCTACCAGACAAATTATTCATATCTGACACAAATATTATCTCGAAAACTAATTAATAATAAGTAATTGCAATATTAAAATGTTGAATAAATCTTACGTAATCTTCCAAGCTGATTCGACTCTGTACTTTTTTACTTTGCCTGTACTTTTTGATTTATGAATCACCGTACTCTTAACGAAAGCGAAGACAGTCACAAGCTAATTCGATCAAGTCCCAATCATGTTATCGAACCAGCTCCTGCATGACTGTTTTGCCAATCACAGGGTGTCGATTCCTGGAAAATCAGGGAATTCTATTTGACCTGGAAAAAAATGGAATGTTCAGGGAATTTGCAATAAAATCAGTGAGGAATTTCGGCCTGATGTTAATATAGTTTTTTTATAATTGCTACTGGGAAATATTTGCTCAACTATTCAGTTGAACGGGTATGCTCCTCTCAGCACATTTCATATGGAGAATAACAATATGCGATCTATCTGATAATTACAACTTCTCATAACAATTTTAACATATATAATATGGATGCCAAATTGATTTATCGGCGACCTTGTAGTAGTTTGTCTGACTCTGTAAGGTAAACACAGGCCGTTAACTTTGACTCGGCTCAATGTTTTAGCTGGGCCGAGCCGTGGGTATTTTTTAAATTTACAACTTGTAGACGAAACAGGTGGGTCAATAATTTTAGAGACAAAGTGGCCGGGCGAATGACCATCTGGTTAAAACCCTCAATAAACAAATTTCAAATACACAGAGTAGTGGAGTAATTATACCTGTTAAATGTGGTTGATAATTGCCAAAAAAATTTTTTTATACGCAAAATATCTATGCATAGTAAGCGAAAAACTTGTGTTAAATTGTATAAGCATAGAGAACAGACATCCATGATCGAACAAAAATTTTTTAAATATTTTTGTGTAAACATTTGAATTAATATACGAAAACCACTAGCGCCGCCACACCAACCTATCCCAACTATCCGTCAAATCCATTCCGGAACCGGTTCGAAATCCTGGATGGATTCAGCATGGAATCTAGCTCAAAGAAAACAACCGATTCCCATTCTATCGGTTGACACATTTGAGCTGGAATTCATGCTGGAAGTCCGGATCGGCTTCGGACTAGTTTGACTGGGTAGAGGAATAACCGCTGTCAATTCTGTCGAACTCAGCTACAAAAAAACATGACGACAGTAGCGCACCTGGTTTATATATCCAAACTACCTTCGAAACCGTTAGAGATTTTACACAAGTTGAATGCTGAAGATGGACGTCTGTTCTCTGTGGTCGTAATGTAAAAGCACAAAATATTCTCACAGTACTTATAATAAAGTTAATATAGTTATTAACTAACAGTGTTTCACTTACATATCGCAATACAATAAGTTGGCGACGAGGATAAAAACGTGAGTAGTCGCGCGTTAGTTCGAAGTAAAAGTCGCGAAGTGTGAAACGGTCGTTAGCACGTGTCGGTGTACGTAACCTTAAACATCAGCCAGATGAAAGATGCTGGTGGTAGCGGAGGAGTAGTCAAAACTGAGTCGAGTGGTGCTGTTCCTATCGTTAGAGCAGGCATGTTAGGACAAATTGAGCACTTCGTCGTGGGAGAGAATTTCGAAGAATACATCAACCGTCTAGAGATGTTCTTCCTTGTGAATGACACGCAGGACAATAAAAAGGTCCCCGTGTTGATTACAGTCGCTGGTCCTAGTTTGTACACGATCGCAGTCAGATTGTGTGCCTCGGACGATCCTCGTACAAAGTCGTATGATAATCTGGTCCGTCTTCTAAAGGAACACTTGGGCCCTACAACCAATGTCGTCGCGGAGAGGTACAAGTTCAGAAAATGTGAGCAGCATGCCTCTCAGGGCATTACGGATTTCATAATCAGTCTCAAAGCAACCGTTCAATCCTGCAAATTTGAAGCGTTTCTGTCGGATTCACTGCGAGATCAGTTCGTTGCGGGAATACGGTCCAAAGACAGTCAAGGCAAAAAGCCTAGTGGAAACAATCGGGTCGCAGAAATGTCGGAAGCCGTCGAAGATCTTCGCCTAAACATGCTGAGTGATTGTTTGCAGCCAGTAAAACCAAAAAACCTGTCGTCACCGAACTTCGAAACGAGGAATCAGTCGAGTGTCAGTCTATCGATCCTGGAGCAAGCAGCAGATTGCCCTTCTCGCGGATCGTTAAATAAGGTCGGTTCCCCGGAGTTCATATCACTGGAATGTGATGGTCAGCGAATAGAATTTGAAGCTGACTGTGGAGCATGCCGTAGCGTCATCTCTGTGGATACACAGCAAAAATATTTTGCCAAGAGTAAGTTGAAGAGTACTAAATTGGAATTTGTCCAAGAATTTGTCTCTGTTTCAGGCCAACGTATTGAGCCGTTGGGAACGGTTGAGGTCCACGTGTCCGCACCTTCGGGAATCCAAGGCAGTTTAGAGCTGGTGGTGATTCAAACCGAAAGAGCCGTAAACCCGTTGCTTGGTCGAGACGGCCTTGACCTGGTGTGTCCGAATTGGAGGAGGGTTTTCTCTGTTAAGCCAATGTGTAAGTTAGAACCATCTTTTGAATCCGAGCTAAAAACGCGATTTCCGAGGATAGTCGACGAGTCCGCGAATAGTCTAATTAGCGGGTTCACTGCGGAAATCATTTTGAAACCAGACACTATTCCAGTTTTTCATAAGGCCTATTCTGTACCGTTTCGTTTACGTGAAAAGGTCGGTCAAAGTATAGATAAGTTGGTCCAAGATGGTATTTTAGTCCCCGTCCGCTCTTCGTCTGGGGTAAATCCGATTGTCGCTGTGCAAAAAAAGGACGGTTCAATACGAATTTGTCTCGATGGGAAAGCTGCGTTGAACCGTTGCACTACTGTAGAGCATTATCCTTTACCCAGAATCGACGATATTCTAGCAAAGTTGGCTAATTGGAAAGTTTTTTGTAAAATTGACTTGTCAGGAGCTTATTTGCAAGTTCCACTGACTGAATCATCACAGTCATTGTGTACGATAAATACGCATCGCGGTCTTTTTCGGTACACACGAATGCCTTTTGGAATTACGTCTGCTCCCGCTGTTTTTCAATCGATCATCGATCAGATTCTGGTCGACTCCCCTGGCATAGCATATTTAGATGACATCATAGTTGGTGGAGCCACCTATGAGGAATGTCGAAAAAATTTGATTATGGTTCTTCACAAACTGAACGATCATAATGTGAAAATAAATTTGTCAAAATCTTGCTTTTTTAAAACTGAGATAGACTATCTAGGCTATGCGATCACGTCCGATGGAATACGTCCTAGTGAGTCAAAAGTAAAGGCAATTGTGGAAGCTCCAGCCCCTGAAAATGTGACACAGTTGCAAGCATACATTGGCTTGTTGAACTATTATCACAGATTTCTTCCAAATTTATCCATCGAACTTCGCCCTTTGTATAATTTACTGCAGAAGAACCACAGATTTGTATGGTCAACTGAATGCAGAACCGCGTTCGAGCAAACCAAAAAGTTGTTAGTACAAAATGATTTACTCGAGCCCTATGATCCCTTAAAACCAATAATTTTAGCAGTCGATGCCAGTCCGTATGGCGTAGGAGCTGTTTTGTCTCACGTTGTCGATAATACCGAAAAACCGATCTGTTTTGCGTCGTCTACTCTCACACCCGCTCAGATTAATTATGCTCAAGTCCACAAAGAAGCCCTTGCTGTCATTTTTGGAATTTCGAAATTTCATAAATATATTTATGGTGCCAAATTTAAATTAGTTACTGATAATACCGGCATTAAAGAGATTTTTAGTCCAACTAAGGGTACTTCTGCCATCGCTGCTGCAAGGTTGCAACGGTGGGCCCTTATGCTGGCCGGTTACCATTACACAATCGAGCATCGTCCTGGTAAATTCATGTACCATGCTGATGCATTGTCTCGTCTTCCGTTACCAACTCTAACAGAGGTAGAACATGTTGGTCTTGGAATTAATAATCTCTCACCGAGCAGTCCTGAAGTCATTGATCTTGATATCGTTCGCACTCACCAAAAAGCAGATAAAATTTTATCGCAGGTGTTTGAATATGTGTCTCGTGGATGGCCAAAGAACAGGGCCGGCGGAAAACATGGGTAGTATGGGTAGTACTACCCACTCGAAAATAACCGAGTGGGTAATTACCCACTCGAAATTTTGAACCATTTCAAAAAATTTAGATGCGCAACGCATGTATCTCGCACTACACACATTTGAAAACATCGATGTACCACAATTCCATTTGCATAAACGAACGTGATTTAATGTGAATGTAATGTAAGCGTGTGCATTGTGAAAAGAGAAACAATCCTCACTAATGGACCCCTCACCCTATGCTTTCTACCCACTCGGACGTAAAGTGTTTCGCCGCCCCTGCCAAAGAACATCGATCAATCGTTGAAACCATATTTTTTAATCAACTGTCATCTAGGGATTGACGATAACGTCTTATATTTCGACGATAGGGTTGTTGTCCCCGATAGTCTTAAACTAGCTATAATTGAGCAACTTCATTCGAATCACGATGGAATCGTTAGAATGAAAATGTTAGGTCGTATGTATATCTGGTGGAAAAATTTTGATAAGGATGTCGCTGAATTTGTACGAAAATGCAAAGTTTGCCAACAACGTCAAGCTGTACCTAAAGAAGTTGTTGAAACCAAATGGCCAATTTCTCAACGTCCTTTCCAAAAGATTCACATGGATTTGTTTTATTTTAAAAATAACACTCTGTTGATAGTTGTAGATAGTTTTTCTAAATTTATTGATGTACGCTTAATGAAAGGTTCGAATAGTCTACAAATAATAGAGCAGGTAGAATCGATTTTTGCATTTTTTGGAATCGCAGAAGAAGTTGTCACAGATAATGGTCCCCCTTCAACTCAGAACTTTTTATTAGATTTTTGGAAGCGAATGGTGTCAAGGTTTCGAAATCTCCCCCTTAACACCCCCAATCCAACGGGTTGGCCGAGAGAGGTGTAAGAACGGTAAAGGATGTTCTGAAGAAATATCTACTAGATGAAAAGCAACAGTCTCTATCGGTAACTAGGAAGATTAATCGTTTTCTCATCAATTATCGCAACACTCCATCGAGTGTGACAAACCGTACGCCTGCTTCAATGATATTCGCTTATACGCCCCGCACGCTAACGAATACAATCAATCCGCGAAAGGTCGAATTAGAGTCCGTACCGTCGAAGCCGATACTTCATCCAATTGAACAGACGCCCCCTGAAATCAAAAAATCATTTTGCGTAGGTGATAGAGTCCTATACCGATATCATTTTAAAGAATTAGTACGTTGGATTCCCGCGATCGTGCTACAAAAACTTAGTCCTCTAACGTATTTATTATTATTATTATTATTATTCTTTTATTGTTGCTCAAGTAGCGTAAGACGTTCATCTTTTTTATGCTACAACGATCTTACTTGGTAATGATTATTAACATTGAAAATTGAGTTTAACTAATTATTATTTGCTTCCTATTCAATTCAAAAATTCTGTGCATTGCTTCCTAAACACTTCTAATGATTGTATACGTTTGAGTGAATCCGGCAGAGAGTTCCACATACAAACACCTCGCACAAAAAAGAATTACCGTAGAAGGATGTAAAATGGGTTGGAATTGTGAAATTGTTAACCCTTGCGCTTCGAAAAGGTTGTAGTTTCTCAAACAAATAATTTGGACTTTTTGTATATATAATTTTAGGCAATAATATGCAACAACGAGCTGTTATGAAATTGTCAAAAGTGAAACCAATTAATGTAGAATGTAGATGAGCTACTGAATCTCGACGCCTTAGACTATAAACAAAGCCTTAGACTATAAACAAACCGAACCACAATAGATCTAAATATTGGTCGCAGTGGTCCGTCTCCAACAAAAAAAAATAAACAAACCGAACACAAGCATTCAATGCGATTCTAAGTCGTCCAAGAGTTTGGGCCGATACACTAGGAATTACAAAGTCGCAAGCAATGAAGTGTGGCAATATATAACTTTTAAATAGCTTAAGTTTTGTCTGTCTAGAGATCAAGTTGGCTTTTGAGTACAAAGAACGTAGGCTTGCGTAGATCTTACCACACTGACTTAAGACGTATTTGTCCCAACCAAAATTGCTTTGAATAATAAACCCAAGACTTGTCGCATGTTCTACAAATTTTATTGATGCTTCTCCAATTTTTAGCCGGGGATAGTCACTAGTTCTATAGCGCGAAATTAAAAGTGCTTTTGTTTTGCCAGCATTTAATTTGAGTGAGTTAGATTCAGCCCAACGTCTTATATTATCTAAATCCTCATTGATTAATTTTTCAATTGTGAAATTTTTCAAACCACTGCAGTAAAAATACAGCTGCACGTCATCTGCGAATAAGTGTATGTAACAATGTTTCAAAATGCATGTCATTAATGTACATGCTGAATAAAACGGGTCCGAGCACGGATCCTTGGGGAACCACTGATAGAACAGGTAAAAAATTCGAGAAACTATCACCCACATGAACTGCTTGCTTTCGGTGCTTCAAATACGATTCAATCAAGCTAACTCAGAGATGCCAGGTACTTTTTTCAAATGTCTGCAATAATAATTTTAAAAGTCTGGGAAGAACAAAAAATGTCAGGAAAGCTAGTGTAACCAAAAGCTTTATACTCAAAAATCTGCAAATATCTGCAACCAAACTAAAAAATCTGCAAATATCTGCAACCAAACTAAAAAATCTGCAAATATCTGCGTCATCGAAAAAATCTGCAGTTTAAATGAAAAGTCCGCGAATTTGCAGACTTGTCTGCAAATCTGGCATCTCTGAGCTAACTGCGTTCATTTTGAAACCAAAATTTGTTTGAAGTTTTTGACATAACTTTGAATGAGACACAGTGTCAAATGCCTTTGAAAAATCGAGCAGTAACATCACTACTTTGCCACCTTTATCGACAATGGCACCAATATCATCGCAAACTTTTAACGTCGCAGTTTTCGTACTATGAACAGTGCGGTAACCCGACTGATGTTTATAAATTAAATTCTTATCGTGCAGATATGAACATATTTGTTTTTTTTATTATACGTTCGAAAACCTTCGACAGAGCGCAAAGAATACTTATTGGCCTCAAATTATCTAAAGAACATATATTGTTGCGTTTTCTCAGTGGTAGGATTATTGAGTATTTCCAGGCATTTGGAAATTTGCATGACAAAATTATTCTGTTGAACATATGAGTTAAAGGCTGCAATACTAATGGTAGCACAAGTTTCATGAATTTGATTGGAAGTTCATTTAGACCAACGGCATTTGAGGTAACTTCATAGATAGAATTGACTATTTCAAAGTCCTGGATTGGTTTAAATTGAAATCCATCGGTGTTTTGTAAATAATTCATCGTATCAGAGTTATGCGTTGTGGAAAAATTGTTTTGAAATGATAAGTTAATTTCATCTGCGCTAAAATTAGTTTCTGTGCTATTTGGAGGTGTATTGAAACCCAAGTTACGCAGCCTTTTCCAAAAAACCTGTGAAGGTAGGTTTGTTGATAATATATTGTTATAATATGTTTGTTTTGCTTCTATTACCATGCAAGTGACTTGGTTTCGTGATCGTTTTAAAACGCTAAAGTCGTCCTCGTTGTGCGTAGATTTCCATTTATGATACAACAAATCGCGATCAATCCTGGCTTTTTCAATAAGTGGGCTGTACCAAGGGTTGCAACATTTTGAGTTTTTTCTAAATTTGCGAAGTGGGACGCAGGTATCGTGGAGTATCTTCAAGTTTGAATTAAAAATATTTACAAGAACATCAGGGTCGTCAATCGAAT
Organism: Topomyia yanbarensis; assembly: GCF_030247195.1. Taxonomy (NCBI): domain Eukaryota; kingdom Metazoa; phylum Arthropoda; class Insecta; order Diptera; family Culicidae; genus Topomyia; species Topomyia yanbarensis. The sequence continues at coordinate 216,346,477 of NC_080671.1, read as the reverse complement.
GAAAATGGTTCCATTCGAATTTGTTAAATTCATCCAACATAAAATTAGGATCAATATTCTTGTAGTCACGATAATTCAAGTCTGTAGATATATTGTCTGTGTTAAATTCGATGGAGGAAAAAATCAAATCATGATGGGAAATATTGGGAACACTGATTTGTCCAAACCTTAAAATAGTTTCAATTTTATTGGTTATGATGAGATCTAGCTGAGATGATCCATTTGTGTGAAAGAAGGTGGGCTCAATTCCAACATTATGCATTGACAACGAGGACATCATATCCCCAAAACGATCATTTTGTATTCTTAGTTAACATGTTCGTATTAAAATCACCAGTTAGTACTATTTTATCATCGAAAGCTCCGTACTGCGATAATTTTTCGTGAATTAGGTCGGCGCAATCTAGATCGGGGTGGTTATAAAAGAAGCCGATCAAAATTTTGTCCTGTCGAAAGCCAATTTCTATGAACATGTATTTCAACAAAAGACATTTCTAAAATTTTATACAGAAAATTCTTTTTAACATACATTACAAGACCGCCACCAAGCCTTCCTAGTCTATCGCTCCTCACTGTATTGTATCCATCGATGAAAATAAGGTTCGAGTCTTTTCTATCATTGAGCTACGTTTCACACACACATGCGACGTCTACTCTGGAAACATTCATAATCTGACGAAGCTCATCGAATTTAGTCATGTTTCTTGCGCATAAACTCTGAGCGTTAATAGAGAACATGGACAATTTATTTTTAAAAAATGCCGATTTTAAAACAATTCCAGGAATGCAAATGTTTGTGGAGATGTTTGGTTGTGTTGAACTAGCCATAGTATTTTTGAAGAAATGTCGAAAAGCAATGCATCTGAATAATCGTATTTGAACAAGAACTACTCTGAATACTACACATTATAAACAAACAATCAAAATCTATCACTGACAATCAATTTTACACAAAAACAACCTCGAAAAACTTTCATGAAATATAAAATATCGTGTTTACGTACTAAATACAATCTTCTTAGTAATACAATATTTATCAATCAACTTTGTCACCAAACAGTAAAACATTAGCCTTGAGCACCACAACGCACGACCAGAAGCAACAAAATCAGCAGTCCCATTAGTAGCATCATCAGCAACAACAGCAACATCAGCGTCATAACAGCAGCCACATGAGCAGCAACATCAGCAGCAACAGCAGTATTTTCAGCAACGACGGTATTCGACTTTCAGGAGTGGTACCAAGGATGTAGAAGGATGGAATGGAAGGATCGAGAGCACTTGTAAGGACAGGAGCACTACTATGCAGTAAACAGCCAACTTTCAGGAGGGGAGTCACGGGAATATTTAATTAGTATCGAAGGAAACGTTCGAATGGAACACATGAATCAAATCCGTTACTCCGACTTGGCAGACGAATTTCATCCCTCCATGCCGGTACACCAACCAGTATCGAACCAACTTGATCAAAATAATGATGACAGTCTTCAAACCACAAACAGCATAGCTGATCAAAACATCGATGATAGTTCTCCCGTGGAGTCGAATAAGGATTCGCCGCTCCCAGCAAAGGGTAGCTCGTCGAAGAAAGTTGGTAAAAAGGGAAAAAATACAAAACGTCGTCGTAGCGAGTCAAAATCACCAAAAGTGCACCGTTCTAATCGGTTGAAACGACAGCCTAGATTGAAATATCCAAAATAGTGTATACATCGATGTAATTTATATTTATATGACTTATCTTGTAAGAGTATGCAGATTGTAGTAGGTTTAACAAATGTATTGTCGTACATGCCAGATGCGTAGGGAGAAAACGTTAAAGCCAGGAGAGATTGTAGTGTACTTATCTAGATACGATAAGGATTATTATAGTAAGTCTCAGCGTCAAAGTATGCGCCTGCTTTTGCGTATGCGTGCGCGTTTAGGTAGTAGCATTTTTATAGCAGATAGGGTTAATGCGAATCGCCTTACTTCCGATCGGTCTCTTTTCCATCCGACCGTCGTAGTGTACGGAAGCACAAAATATTCTCACAGTACTTATAATAAAGTTAACCGTTGTGTGTCCGACGCGGTACCCGGGTACCTTTTTCAGTTTCAATTAATGAAATTCCTATGTTTTATCCAAGCTGGAAATTGAAACTTTGTGACATCTTAGAACTTCACTAAGTCAAGCTTTTGGATTAGTAATATTGTTGATATAGTTAGGGTGGGAGTGAGGAGGGGCTCCTGAATTTTTTACCACGTAACAGGCCGACGTGGGTACCCGGGTACCCACAAAACTAAAATGCCCATAACTAAGGTAATATCCAACCGATTTCGATACTTTTGGCTGTTTTGGATTCAGGAACTCATCCACTTTTGGACTTGGTAAAAATAAATCGGGTTACTTCATTCGGTTCTCGGGAATCCGGATTTCCGGAAGCATGTTCCTGTGCAGGGGTACTATTTGCGAACTTCAATGGAATACTAGCAATATGGGTATCAAAATTCTTGGTATTGCATCAGTAGGCTGTATCTCCTCTCCTGGTTTTGGAACCATTTGGTGATTTGACCCCGGAACGGACATTCCGGAGCAGGTTCCCGTGGGGCCGTGAGTGGCCATTCCATTCCAATTCTATTTTTCAAATTGCCATAGGGTCCCGTAACAATAAAAAACAGACTTCCGAGACAATTTGAAGAGTTTTGATACTCATATTGCTAGTACATTACATATGGAACCATTTGGTGATTTGACCCCGGAACGGACATTCCGGAGCAGGTTCCCGTGGGGCCGTGAGTGGCCATTCCATTCCAATTCTATTTTTCAAATTGCCATAGGGTCCCGTAACAATAAAAAACAGACTTCCGAGACAATTTGAAGAGTTTTGATACTCATATTGCTAGTACATTATTAAAATTTTCAAATCATATCGTAGTACTGGAACATTACTCCGGAAAATCCGGATTACCAAAAACCAGATTCATTATTCCGATTCTATTGTACAGAATCAAAAAGTGGACGAGTTTCTGAATCCAAGACATCCAAAAGTGTCGAAATCGGTTAAAGGAAGCCATAGTTTTGAGCATTTCAATTTGTGGGTACCCGGGTACCCTCGTTGGCCTTTTAAAGGTGTTTTTTTGTTGGACACATAACTGTTAATATAGTTATTAACTAACAGTGTTTCACTTACATATCGCAATACAATACGGTGGTCTATACTATTTGCGGACGATCAAAGAATTAAACAAAGCCTCATCGGGTGAGCATAACGTAAATTGCCAGCATCAGTGGCACCGGCGGTTGGGCCACAGAGATTGGGCCGCTGCTGAGCGAGTCGTTAAGGAGGGTCTTGCTACAGGTATCAAGGTAAGCGACTGTGGTTTACGTCTTGTGTGAGTGCTGTATGGAAGGAAAGTCGGCCAAATTGCCGTTCCCTTCGGTCACTGAACGGAAAGCAGATCGAGTTCTTGACATCATGCATACATGCGGACCAATGAAGACAGCGACATCGAGCGGCAATCGTTATGTGATGCATCTGATCAACGACTTTAGTCGCTTCACAGTTACATACTTGCTCAAGAATAAATCGGAGGCGAAGGAGCTGATTATAGACTACGTGCGATGGACACATACCTTATTTGGAAGGAAGGTTCGAGTAATCCGTTCCGATGGTGGCGGTGAATTTAATAATAACGAGTTAAAAGCTTTCTACCGAGCAGAAGGAATCAAACCGCAGTTTACAGCACCTTGTTCGCCTCAACAAAACGGCGTGGCTGAGCGAAAGAATCGGTCAATAACGGAGATGGCTACCTGTATCCTTATCGACGCTGGTAAGGAAAAGCGTTATTGGGGAGAAGCTGTTCTGACTGCAACGTACCTGCAGAACTGTTTACCGTCGAGATCACTGAAGCAAACTCCTTATGTGGGGGCGAAAACCGGATTTGGCACACCTTCGAGTGTTTGGTACAGACGCCTATGTCCATGTTCCAGAACCGAAGCGTAGCAAGTTAGACAGTAAATCACGTAAGTTAAAGTTTATAGGGTATTCTATGGAACAAAAGGCATATCGATTTGTAGACTGCGACATTGATTTGATAACCGTAAGTCGTGATGCTCGCTTTCTCGAGTTGGGGAATGGTACTTCGACAGTCGAATTCCCGACGTCGAGCTCTACAAGTGAAGAACGTCCTGTTTCCCGTGAAAAGAAGATAGAGTTGATCCCGCTTAAAGAAGATGCTTCCGATGCTGAAGATTTTGAAGATGCTGAAGATGTGGAGCCTTCGCAGCAAGAAAACTGCCGACGTTCGCAACGACAAACACGTGGCGTTCCACTACAACACCTTGAGGATTACGTACTGGACTATGCAGTTGGCACTGCGGCGTGCGCTACACAGGAACCGGTTAATTTGAAAGAAGCGTTGAAGAGTGTTGAATGGAGAGCCGCAATGGAAGACGAGCTTGCATCGCACCATCGGAACCAAACTTGGAAACTTGTACCGTTGCCAAAGAGGCAAAAGCTGGTAGGGTCCAAGTGGGTGTATAAGCTAAAACGCAATGAGGATGGAAACGTTGTAAAACACAAGGCTAGAGTTGTGGCTCAAGGCTACTCGCAAAGACCTGCTGAAGATTTCGGGGAGGTTTACGCTCCAGTTACCCGTCACGCGACGTTTCGGACGTTTTTGACAATAGCATCTAAACGCAAGATGATTGTGAAACATTTGGACATAAAAACAGCTTACCTTTACGGAGTACTTGATGAGGAGGTTTTTATGCAACAACCACCAGGATACGAAGAAAAAGGGAAGGAGAAGCTAGTATGTCGACTCCAGAAAAGCATATATGGACTGCGCCAATCAGCGCGCTGTTGGAACAAGCGCCGTAACGACACATTAACTAAACTTGGATTCAAGCAATCAAGCGCTGATCCGTGTATGTACGTGAAGGACTGCGGGAACATCAATGTCTTCTTATTAGTATATGTGGACGCAGTCCCGTAGCCAGGATTTTGTTTCGGGAGGGGCTTAAAAATTATTGCATAAATGTATTAATTCTGATAATTTGAGATAGCCACTGGAAACTGAAGGTAATTATGAAAAGTTTTTAGTGAAAACAATTCCAAAACTAAGACAATAGGCACTAAAAACCTTAAAAATGTGTTGTCTGTTACAAGAAAGGCTATAGTGCATCGACGAATTAAATTTGATTATTATTAATTTACAAGTTAGAAATTTCTCTAGTTACAAAAATGAATATTCAAGAGTTTAAAGTATTTACGGCTGCTTGAAAATACTACGCATTCTAGACTACACGTTTACAATTTGTAGAAGACGCCAAATTAGAATGAGTAGAAAAATATGCAAAAACCCGTTTCACGAAACTTTACACGCATCTGCTAATCATGAGAACGAAACCATCGTCAAGGTTGTCCCCATGTATAGGAATATATCAGTGTGAAATCCAAGTTTACCGTTGCAAAGAATGTCCGAACAAAGTGAATGTCGAAATTTGCTTCAAATCTTCTGATAAGGCAGGTGATTTGTATTCGCGGAAAATAGGTTCAACTCCTATTTTCATGAAATTTTCAATTTAAATGATACTGATCATGTCGTAATCATAACAATCTTGACAAAAACACATGTTTTTTATTTGACTCTCGTGGGGAATGGGTTAGAGCCTATCTTCGACAATATTATCAGACAACTGAGAATAACTATCTATTTAAGTAGATTCTTTTTAGATATTTTTAATATCATTGAACTTTCGAATTAAAAATATCGTAGACTAATTTTCCTAGATCCCTGAAACTATAGTAAAAGTCAAAATGTAAAGTGAGTGCAAAAGACTATTGATTTCACTACAAAGCAAGAATAGTAACCTTAGCTCTATTGACTTTCAGCAATCTTGCAAAACAGTTGGAATTTGAGAAGATTACCTAGCTTAACCCTAGAACGTTGCACTGGGGTAAAAATGTACCCCCCGCCTTCTTTGGAGCCGTGCGAAAACGAGAATTCGGCATTTACCGACCTGGGACACTAACCATAATTCAATTTAGAGTTCCTAGTAAGAGTAGGAAAAGGTGGTATAGCCAGTTTGCTTATAGCCTTTGTGGAAGCAGGTGTCCAAGTTGGCGTGGGGTACATTTGTACCCAGTGTACGGTTGCCGTTAGTGTTTCGTCGGGTTTCGTGCTGTCAGTGGAAATGTGATTCGTGACAATTCCAGTTTAAATACTGGTCGTTTTACTACGTAAGTAACAATTAGTATTATATAATCGTTTTTAATCATTTATTTAATTTATTTAATTTAATATTGAAGCGGAACAAAAAATCGTTCTCATTTTTGCTAATTTTTATTGTTTTATTGTTTATAGCAATGGCTCGCAAGTATAATTTGCGCACAATAACTGTTGTAATAGTAACGTTGCGTGTTACCAATGTATTACTGGTCAGAAATATTGTGTCATTTCAATTTCCACCCCATTTCGTGGTATTTTCCAAAACTCGATTTTTAAACTTTCACTCCTCAAAATAATTGCACTTTTTCAAAAATATCGAAATTCTATTTTATACCGTTTCCAGGTCGTTCTTTCAAATTTTTTGAACTATTTGTTTTTTTTTTCAAATCGGTTGAAAATTCGCAAAATTTTAGTAATTTTTGTAAAAAAAAGTCTAAAACGCGAGTTTTTCACTATTTTTTGGTTCAAACCAATTTATGTATCATTGATTCATTGAATTACTTACTTTCACTTACATAGCTGTTTTCGCAATTAAAAAACGAAGAAAATTATATATTATACATTTCTTTTGTTTGCATTTTTACCTGCGAAAATTGCGATCAAATGAGTGGGGTACATTTATACCCCAGTGCAATGTTCTAGGGTGGAAAACGCAAATGCAACGTTCTAGGGTTAAGTAAATATATTTAAACATTTGAAGGTTTCATTTCGGAATTCATGGGTTTTTGGACAATGTAAAATATATATTCCAATGATTTAATCTACTAATGGAAACTACCCAGAATTTAATCTACTGAGCGAAACTGCTCAGAACATGTTCACTAATTACTTTAAATTAAATTAATTACTTAGCACTGATTAGTGAATGCTACTAATTTACGTAAAATTTGGTAAATATAACATTGATGACACCACCACTAGAAACTATAAACATAGGTGAGTTTAATAATTTCAGCATCACTTGCTTCCGACACATGAAAGAGAACACAACGCACTTACATCTAATTTGCCGAAGAGGCTTTCTTTTAGAGTTGTCTGTTTTTAAATTACAGCAAATTATCCATTTCCTGTGAATCTTTTGCAAAACTTTATGTCAATTCGTTAAACAATTATGTGGACACTAATCTGCTCAGTAATTGGTTTGTTTTTTGAATAAAAATAATTAGCTCTCGATTTTTTTACAATCGTCATCAAGATTGGAAGAGATGTATGACTTCTTGAAGAAAGTTGTAATGTTTGTCTGATTACAGGTTTGTTTTACCACTATTTGGGAACAAGTTTCAATTAAAGTTGTTGCACCAACGCATCAAAGTTGTACGGATAAAGAAATTATAAGATCATAGCGCAATTCCGAAACCACTCGTGTTGAGTGTATAGAAAATAAAGAAGAGTGATTTTGAGTTCATTTCGATTGGTTGATTTTTTCCTCTCATTTCTCTCTTATTTAAGATTTTCTCTCTCATTTTATTCCATGACGAGCAAAAACAGAACGGAAGACTGTCACATACTGAAGACATAAAATCGAAACACTTATCCTAACTTATTGGCTAATAAATTCAATCAGTCCCAACATTTTAGTCGCTCTTCGTGATAGCCTATTGTTTTATCACTTTTTGACCCGTCCACTTTCAAAAGAATTTTCTTTAACACGTTTGTTGCAGATATCACTGATTTACTTATGAACAGTGTATTAGTGCGGAACGAATTCCTCGTAAAAATGAAATGAAGTGTCAATAAAAATGGTATTGCATTAAAATGACTCGAAACAAAAACTGTCTTCTCGGCTGAATCGTTCTCAAACAAATTAAAATACTTTTTGTGTAGCACAGTACAGAGTGCACAGTGTGCACTGACCTAATACAGAAATTCAAAATTGTGTGCAATTCAAAAACTTATCATTTAAAAATAACAAACGGGGTCGTGGGTCTTTTATATATTTCCTTATGTAAACAATAAAAATAATATAACGAGTTTAAATGGCAGTCCGGCAGATCTAGAGACCTGTTTACGATGCGAGGAAATATTTTTTCCTCACCAACTATGTCTTGGGGGGGGGGGGGGGGGGGGGGGAGTTGCTTATTTCTGTTTCGCTATTGTACATTCCCGTGTCATCATCGTAGTTGCTGCCTTTATGTTCGCGAATATCTGATTTCTTTCTTGCTTCTCGCCCTCAATAATTGCCCTTCCGAATGGATTCCATTTCTCCAAATGTGACATTAATCTGCGAGTAAGCGGTATCCGATCTTGTAGCGGAACATTGATTTTCTCATCGTCCATATACTGAAGGATCTTAATTATAGCATTGTCACACACAACTATGTGTTTTAAGTTGTGCGAAATGAATAGCTAATATGTTGAGCGTCAAATGCCTGACATGATAGAACTCGATAAAGGCGGCTTCCGAAAGTCTAACCTCCATTTACACCTTCAGGAAATGTTCCATATTATGAATGATCGGTCCTATGGGAATCATCAATAATTTTATAATCATCGTATTTGGCTGGAGCACAGCTTCTTGCTGCTGCTACTCACTGATTTCGACAATTATAGTAACAGTTTCTTTTATTCTTCGGACAAGGCACACAACATAAAAGCTACTGTTTTTGTCGCTCGCTTCGCACTGGCTCGAGCAAAAGCATAAAGAACACTGAATTTCGTGACCAATGTCTTTGGTGGTTAGGAATAGCCTTCTTCAACTTTTTCTCAATAATTTGTTCAAATCAAATGAGCAACAAATTTTGTTAAAAGTCGCCGGTTTTTTAAATTCATCTTTGAAAAATTTCGGGAGGGGCTTTAGCCCCCTAGCCCCCCCCTCTGGCTACGTGCCTGTGTGGACGATATACTTGTTGCTTCAACCGATGTCAACGAACTGCAGAAGGCATTTCAGAGTCTCGAAGAGGAATTTGAACTAACAAATTTGGGTGATGTACGCCACTTTCTTGGAATGGAAGTTTCTCGAAAAGAAAGTGTATACATGATACGTCTGCAAAATTACATCGACGAATTGTTGAAGATTAACGGACTGATCGAAGCGAAAACTGCAAAATCCCCGATGGATCCGGGATATTTGAAGGTCGAAGACAAGAGCAATGTGTTGGATGATGCTGAAAAGTACAGAAGCTGTATAGGAAGCCTGCTGTATCTGTCTGTGGTTGCAAGACCTGATATAGCGAACAGTGCTGCCATTCTCGGGCGAAAGTTTGCTGCTCCCACAGAATCCGATTGGACCGCTGCCAAACGTGTTATGCGCTACCTCAAGAAGACGAAAAGCTACAGTTTACGTTTAGGTGGTGCATTCGATGAGCCGATATCAGGCTACTCCGACGCTGATTGGGCTGGTGATCTACAGAGTCGCAGATCAACATCTAGGTTCGTGTTCATGTTCAGTGGATCCACAATATCGTGGGCCAGTCGCGGACAAACGAGTGTCACCTTGTCCTCCATGGAAGCCGAATACGTAGCGCTCAGTGAGGCTTGCCAAGAGGCCATCTGGCTGAGGCAACTTCTGGCTGATTTTGGAGAACGTCAAACAAAACCAACGATGATACGAGAGGATAATCAAGGATGTCTCGCCTTTGTTCGGACCGAGAGATCGAGCCGCAGATCCAAACATATCGATACTCGGGAGAAATTCGTGCAGGAACTCTGCCTTAAGCTAAGTATGCACCTCTTGCGAAATGAAATTTCCTATACAAAACCTATGCATAAAAAACGCCGCGAAATGCTCGCGGAAAAAAATTTCGTTTCGATTTCGTAAGCGGTACGCAGTTCTCGCGAAAACAATAACGAAAAATGCAGTTAGCCGAGACACGGTTAGACAAACGATTAGTTTCATAATACTTCCGCGAGATAGCGCTGCTTTCTATGCGCTGTGACCAAGGCAAGTTTTTTCCTTGCGAAATAATGGTCAGTGGTATTATTCCGCACGAAGGCTCGCGAAATTTTGACGGCTTGTAATGAAAAAAGTACAAAAAACAAGATTGTGTATTTTTTGTCTACAACATTGCAACCTGACGAAATTTTTTTAGTAATTTGTAATGGTGAGTATTTAAATATGCATCTAGTTTAAAATGATCATTTTATATGTAACGATTATGTACAGCATGTATATAATCGTTACATATAAATGCAGGTGAAGAGGAGGTTGAAAAATTATGAGAATCGTTTTTTTTTCAGCGGTAGCAGCAGCAGCCACCGACCTGCCTCAGCTCAGTGTCGTTGCACAAAAAGTGTAAAATTCCGCTGTCTGGAGTGGCAAAATTTTGTCGGAAACCTATCTATTGAATTGGATTTTGATACAGTCAATAGATTATCCAAAGATGCCCGGCCTGGAATGCCAGTCTTATTATTGTGAAAATCCATGTCATGTCACATTTCATAGACACAAGCCCAGCAGCTCTCATCGGTTAGTGTTCAGTTTTCCGCGTCGCCGTTCGTAAGCTTCTACAGTGCAATGCATGGTGTACATATTTGCAGCTTTGGCAAAGTTTCATCCACCGGGTGTATTTATAATATCGTTAGTAACAGTAGTTTCTTTTCATCTCCCTTTCGACAACCAACTGGATTATGATACAATACTATTACAAGGTAGATTCTGGGTTCGTTTGATTGCCAAACAAAGCTCCACGGAATGGTTTTCACCTTTTACAACACATCGTCCTATTAACCGCTAAACAATGTTCCCACCTCTAACACCGCCGTCAGCGGCATCCGTTTTCTGCGGACGTAGCAGCCCAGCAATGCAAACACTGGGAGCACCTCCTCTCTCAAAGTAGTCTCCGTCAGTGAGTCCGTGGCCTTCCGCCCAGTGGTCCATTTGAGCTCCAACAGTTATTGCGGTTACGTGCCGGTTGTCTCAATGCCGAAAGTGATGTCAACAGGAACAACGAACAATCATGATGTCATCGGCGCCGCCAATAGTGTTGGAGTGAGTGTCTTATTGGATTCCCCTTCGACCACCGTAGTTGCTGCCGAAGACTCGATACTGGATTGCGCGGATAGTGAAATGGAAAATAACCATCCACCACCACAGCACCCACGAGAGCGGAAAAATTACAGCGCACAGAAGGATATGAATGTCAAGCGACGGAAGACTTGGATGAAACAGCATCAGCAACCAGGTTTCAACACTTCCAAACTGGAGCACACCGCAAATTCACCGGATGGAAATTGTAGATCAACAACAGATGGACCCCAGCAGATCGTCAATGGTTTCTGTCCGCCAACTAACGGAATATTCAGCAACGGCTTTTACCATCAGTCATCGGCACAATCAACGCCAATACTACAGCAGAAAAATAAATATTCCAAGACTAGTCGCTGCATGACGTCACATATTATCTAGAACCACAGCTCGCGCACGCCGGTTGAACTCTTTCTTACTTTCGAATCTAGCTGCATCCAACAATAATTATTTACGGTGGAATTTGGACCGACCAGGCGAGCCTGATTTACGAGTAAAACGTCCCTTTGGCAGCAATTGTCAAGAATGACACGATTTGTTTATAAGCTTTAATGGTTTCGGTTGCTTTCTGATAGAATGACACTGCCGCGAGACATATTTCCTTTCAGTTTGAAAGACCTTTGGAAAACTATAGTTTCAAATTTCTTGACTAATACTTTTAATCATTTATCCCACCAACGAACCACCTTTTCTAGTACATACGAAACACTTAAAGCAGTGACCTATGTAGGCTATAAGATATCGCTGTTAATGTTCAAATACCCAACGCAATGAATTGATAAATTTTTGTTTAGGTTTTTTCAACACCCTGGCTGGTGAGCCATTGTGTACAAGTGCATAAGTACTGAAAATCTAATAGACATTTTTACAATTATATTAAACGTATTCTGTCATGGAGTCCTAGTTTGGAGAAATGAGATAGGTACAATTGCAACACTAGGTGAATAAAACAGGTTTTTTGGCATCGATCCATTTATTTTTAAGGTCATTTGTTTATTTTCGATTTCGTATCTGACCTACGCTGCCCATAATCGCATATTTGTCTCATATTCTATAGAATTCCCTGTCTACATAGGAGTTCAAGTAGTTATATTTTATATCAGAACCACACAACTGAGTTATCGTCTAAGCATGTTCCAAAAGCCATGTAATGTAATAGTTATTGTATAATATTTAATGTGTGACCTTTATTATTTAATATTTTCATATTTGTATGAAATATATTTAAACCCTTGGTTTCCTATGCGGGAGGTGTATACTCAACGTGGCGAATAAAATGGCAGATCCGAGCAAGTGCTGGATTTGTGATTTAAAACTGCCATGGTCGTTACAGTATTTGATTTTCCTCGTCGCAAATAAGTTTTTGCTTTTTAATTCAGCACAGCGAAAGTTATATGCATTCAAAGACCGGGAAACCATCCCAACAAACATTTTTCAAATGGCCTGCATTGAAATGTAGAAGTTCATGCGCGAATCAGTTGTTACTAGCATTAGAAGATTGGTTTACAGTTTTGTTGAAGAAAAATACTTCCATATAACACTTGTCCACATGTGACAACTCATGAACAATCCACAATTTTAAATAAACTCACTATTGGTATATTTTTCAGCATTATTCTGTGATAAGTACGAATTTGCTGCGGTTAGTATTTGGAATGTAACTGAAGAATCGATCGAATCATGACTTATTTTTGTACCAACCTACTACTTGCTGTGTATCAACCTACTCTGAACTCGAGTTAAATTGGTCGGTGTTAGGTCAGACCGAACTAAGTGACAATTTATTGATTTCGAGAAAAACGAGTTTAAAGTTTGAATCGCAGCACCTTTTACATTATAATTGGAAATTATTTTCGCCATAATTCTTGCTTATTGTTACATATTTCAAGTCTGGCTAAAGTCGAATGTAGCTGAAGAAATTCTTTATCAAGTGTTATTATTGTCTTATTTTTTATGTTTTGCGATTTAGTACGGTCTGACCTAACACCGACCAATTGTTACAAAAATGCAAACATTTTTTCTCTACATTTTAGTAAAACGGTAAACCCAAAATTTTGTGTTTTTAGTTTCAAGACAACAGTCTTATCTGAGACTTCCATCCCCAAGGTTGACGGGTTTGACGGTATTGCAAACATCATCAAGCAGCATATGACAGACAACTGCTTTAATATGGTTATTGCATTACGCCTCGATAGTGGTGCATCGAGGAGACCGAAAGGGCTTGAGTCTTTTATTTTTTGTGTTCTAATCCCTTTTTTGCTCAAGAACAATTTAACGCTAAACCATCATTAAATTTTAAAATCTCTTTGGGACCATTTATAAACTATATAACGCTTTTAGGGGGAGGGGGTACGACAAATTGTGACATGTTGTGACATAGGGGAGGAGGAGTAAGCTACTACGTTACGTAACCTGTTTTATAAAGGATTTTTAAACTCAAAATATTTACATTACTTGTAAATTTTTCTATTTGTTGCCCAGAGCAAACCACGTCAAACACTTTATTCCTTCATAGCGTACCTGGCAGCCTTGACGATTATAAAATTTTTATTCAAGTTTTTATTTTTTGTATCTGGATGGCAAAAAGATTGGTCAACTGCTTCAGACGAGCTACCAATTCAAGAACCACCGCTGTGCCGGCTATGAGTACAAAGGTTATCGGTCTGCTCTACGTATGTTTTCCGAATGTTTCAGCATTAAATTGAGAATTATGTTTGCCAAGTTGAGGTGATCGTTATCATCCGGAAAATCATTTCAACGATCGCTTTTCGAGTTATGCCCGGAACTGTAGCTTGCTTATTTTGTCTCCATTGGCAGGATAATCAACCTCGGGACAAATTGGGAATTTTCCTTAGTACGCCATTTGATTGCACGTTCTCTGGTGGTAATAAATTAGTTTCGATGAAGTCTTGAATAACGTAGATTGTCAACTGTTCGTCTTTTCCATTTAAAATTACTTCACCCTTTGTGTGTTCATACGCTGCTTGTGTAATCAAGGGCTGTGCTTCCCATGCAACCGTTACTTGAATTCCACTGTTCACAAGGGCAATCGCCGTGTAACAATCAAATGGATCCGGGAAGAATATCCCCTTAGCTGGAATCTGTAGTAGTCTGTGTAGTACTGAGAACAAATTCGACTACCAACACCTCGCATTTCTTGTTGATTAACAAAACGTATTTGAAGAACACGATTTTCAGATATTCCATCAACTGGTCATAGAGCTCGGACACGTTGGCGCAGTCGAGCAGTTTTCTCCGAGCTTCTGACTGCACGGAATTTCTCGATTTATGTTCCAGCGCTTCATATGGAATAACACTGCGAGTGCGGAATTCACCGATACATCCAAACCTGTAGATAGAAAACAAAACACGAATAAAAATGCATTCTGCTGAGACAATGAATCATTCTTCTGTCGAAGAGACATTGTTTTTAGAAAATATTTAAAAGAAAATCACTAAAAACCCACATTGGAAACCAACAATCGCAAAAAACCATGCCAATTTGAATCTTTGAAGGAGTCAACTCCTCGTATGAGTGTCAAACTGGTGCCCAGGTGTTTTGAAATGGTTGGATGGAAGCTAATGATTCTCCGTATCACACATTTCACACAAAATATTCGAATTAGCTACCCCCATATCATCATCGCTATGAAAACTGATAGTACTGATAACAATTAACTAATTTCTCCAGATATTTCAGCTGTTGATAGCGCTTCAGTTTGTCCATTAAATAGTCGATCCCAGAAATGATATATTACAGTTTCCGTAAATTTGTTCCAGTTCTGCCAACGGCCAGCAAGAAGAAGCTTGTTCAAGCCGTCATAGTTCCTTTCGTGGCCTACTGTGATGTCGTGTATTATCCGGGTCTATCAGTAGCACAAAAAGAACAGCTTAACCGTTGCTTCAAAGCGTCCGTTCGGTTCGGTTTGTTTACAACTTGCGTCAAAGAGAATCTGCCGACACGGTGCGTAGTTCAATACTTGTACATGAATTCGATACAAACTATCAACACCGAATCCTGTTTTATGTAATTGTAATTTATTTAGCATTAACGATATCCTGGTGGTTGTACCATTTGTCAGGCCAGGACAAGGATACTCGGGAAATCAACCAGAATATATCCAACAACATCTCCAAAGAGGCCAACTAAACCGTACGAGAAAGTTCATCACCACTTCGGAGACGTTAAACTAAACTGCTTATTTCTTGTTACAACTAGTTTTCAAAATGTATATATCGCAAACGTACTTTCTTTGACCTGACAAATGTAACAACCACCAGGGTATCGTTAATGCTAAATAAATTACAATTACTGTTTTGTAGAATAGCAGACAGGCTGTTCCAATTTCTGCGTCGTTCAAAATCGGTAGGCATCATAGATTGAATCAGCCAAAAGTTACTATTCAGCAGTCGCACATGTCACGAAATAGGCAAAAGATTATTTAAAAATCTTTTATTGGATCACTTTACGACAAAAAGTCTATTATTGAAATTCGATAAAATTTATAGAATTACGATATTTTGACTTAAGTATGTTTACAAATCGACACAGATCTTTCAATAGGGCCAAAGTCGCAATGTACTCAAATGGAGAAAAATCAGTTTCAATATACGGCGATGCTTTTCTAAATGTAGTTTTTATTGTAGGTATAAATTACTTTATGACCATGTTTTTCCGGAAGCATCTTTGGTTAAACCTTATGACAATATAACAAAGAATTTAATTCCTATGTGCTTTTAGTGGGTAGAAACTAAAAAAATGCTTACGCCCAATTTGCATCCCAGTCGTGATTTCGCCCTTCAGCAACCACCATTTGCGGAAGGGCTAAACGGTGTACATAATTTTCAGAAGGGCGCGGTAAAAGGGCTAAACTGACTCTGTCTTGCTGGGTAGGGCTGGGTAAATGGGCGAGCTTGACAGTATACTTTTTAATAGGGCTCAGCAAATGGGCGCATAGAAACCCAATGTAAATGATAGGGCGCGTGCATCTTTTCTTCGAATTTCATGAAAATATCGAAATATTCGAATGTTTATGTGCAACAAGTATCGAGTAGACATGATCCTAGTAGATATTGCTTATCATTTATATAATAGAACCGCCGTTTAAAGAATTTTGTGAATAATAACCGTACGCCCGGTTCTGTCAAAAAATGTAAGTTTAGCCTTTATATTCCATATGAGAAGAAGGGCCTAAGTCGAAATCTCGAAGAAAATGCATGTTTCGCCGTTTTGTTTTCTTTAATTATAAATCGAACTAAAAACCATTTTAACTAATTTTCACCTCAATCTTGTAGTATTTTTGTCGCATAATGTCATAATAGCGAAAACGCAGTTTGTTTACATTTGCGATTTAAGCCCTAATGAAAGATCTATGTCGAAATAACAACTGATCTGTTGCCAGAAGCGACATCTGACAGTAAACAAACATAAACTGGTCTGTCAGAATTTCGCGAACAAATGTCAAAATTCCGCACGGAAAAATATTTCGCAAGCTCATTTCACAAGAGGTGCATACTAAGCTTTAAGAGAAAAGCTCAGAATAGTAAGCGGAGGTGGCAACCCTCAAAGAGAATAGGGAAAGAGACGAAGAGTGAAAATCAGTCAAAACGGCAACACTCCCTTTTCGATGATTTCAACACTAGAATTTTGGCAACCGCTTCCAAAGGCAGCACTTTAAATGACTCCTATTATATTTTGAAAACGTACCGTAAGTCGATCGTTGGATTTGTTTATCAAACGATGTGCATTTCGAAACAAAGAGATGAAATAATTGTAAAGCTTGTTTTTACTCATATATATATACTCTAGAATGCACCTTACAATCACGATTGCACTAAATTCTGACGAAAATTCAAATTTCTTTTTTGATAGATGTACAATACTTATCTCCTCCAACTCAGGCATGAGTAATGTTTATTTACATTGCACGATTGGTCTGTTCAATAAGGTATTTTTGGCTTCACACTATTCGTCTCTTTCCCTATTCTCTTTGGCAACCCTATGTGGTAGTGAGTCTATTTATGTCCTGTTTCTATTACCATCTATTATCCAAAGAGCGTACCCTACTGATCCATCGGCAGGTCGAAGTTGATGACAATGGTCACCTGTTCGACGTCGATACCTAAAACGAAAGAATCTCTCCGTAACCTGGTGCTGTAGCCAGAATCAAGTGGTGGAACTTACCCCTGGACAAAACGTTCGTTATAATCTGTACCTTCTCTAGTCCGGTTCGGAATCGATTCAGAGCGTCCAACCGTTGCTCCACCGTTAGATCACCGGACAGTACCGCTACTGAGTGATTATCCTGGTCCAACCGGCCGTTTTGCGTGCCTGTTTCGATCGATTAACAATGCCGAAAATAAGTTTACTTGGAGTTTACAACTGTCCTATACATCATATGACAGAAAATGATCGCTTGTCCGACGGTAATCACACAATTTCTCGTCCTGGTTGCGGAACTTGACGTAGTACTGTTTGATGTTATCGAGTGATTTTTGCTCCCGCGCCTGTCGAATGACTATCGGATTGGGTACGATGTACTCGGCAAACTCCATCACCTCGCGCTCGTACGTGGCCAAGAAGAACACCGACCATAACACCCGCCTCGTCCAGTACAAAAAGGGAAAACTAGGTCGTACGTCCTGAACTTTATACCCCAGTCCATTAGCTTGCCGGGTGTTCCGATGATGATATGATTAGTCAGCTTCGCCCCTTTGATGATCTCCTCACCGCGAACGGCGTAAGGAAGTTTGATTTCCGGACAAAACTTTGCCATTTTGGCAGCTACTTCCCCCTTCTGAATTGCCAGCTCATACGTGGGGGAAAGGCAAATCACCTGCAGATAGTTTTTTAACTGATGGACTCAACTGAGCATTGCCAGCACGAAGGCAGCGGTTTTTCCTATTCCCGACTGACTCTGGGCGATTATATTCCGTGGCGGACCAGTCAACAGAGTTGGTAGAGCCATCTCATGAATCTTGGAAGGGGCGTTGAAACCCATCGTATAGACTCTCTGTAGTAATTCCTGCTTCATGTGCAAAGCTTCGAAAGTTTCAACCAACCAATCCTTCCGCTGCACCTCCAGATCCAGCTTTGATTCTACTAGACCTTAACGAACATCTTTCATTAGCAAACTTGCATCCGCCGGGCTAAAAGATTAGTCATGGATAATTTTAAAGCTGATACTGAATATTTCGGGAGAAAATTTAGAATAGGACGTAAGCAACAATGAGATTCTCTTTGGGGTCTTTCTCTTCTGTTTGTTACTCGGTCGTTTCAATATTTAGTACTCAACTCTTTGCCTAATATTTTAGTAAAAACCATCGGCAATGTACTGGAAAATTAGTGCAAAGTGTTATAGTGACGTCATAATAATCGAAGGAGAAAGTAAACAAAGAGAGGCTCTCAATGTTCCTTATGTCCTAATCAAAATTTTCTGCAGATTTCGACTTACTTGAATGCCTCTGCATCTTCCGCGGAGGAAGCCATTTCTCCATTTTCTCTTGAAGCTTGTTTTTCTTCTGGAGCTGCTAGAGTCAGAATTTCCGTAGCTACCGAACTCCAAACATCAGGTGCAGCTTTGGTTCTACTGCCGGTGGACTAGTTTTTTCCGCATTCTCTTTCTCTGGACTGCCAGCCGCCGGCTCTGAATCCTTATCCTTGGTGATATGTACTCAGTTCGCTAACCTATTTGTATTAAAAAGAAAAATTCAAATCCCATCCCAATGATCGCTTCAAAAATAGGTTATAACAAAAAAACACTTACCGAGTGCAGAAATTTCTTGATCCGTCGTCTTTTTGACCCAGTTATCGGCAGCGCTTGCCATCGTTTCGATCGGGTATTAAAATTCAATAGCAAGGTACAAAGTATGGAAAATCGGGTGGTTTATTCCCTGCAATTCGCTGAAATTTTGACCAGAGCAACCTTGCGGAAAAAACGATGCCTTCTTTTGTCTGCTCACTTCCCTGCCATGAAACCGATGATGATCGCTTATTCCAAACGGTTAGCCGATTGAACATGACGTGCCATTATGTTTGTTCTGTGAATTGATAAGGACATCTAGATATGCAAAGGAATGTTTGGAGGAGGGATGCTACTGGTAAATACATACCGAAAGAGAAAGTCCTTTCCGAGCATATTGATGTTGTGTTTTCTGTTGATCCATTATCACTGCGTTCTCTTGCTGGGTGATTACCATGATATTATGTTGTTGGTGTTCGATCTGAAAAAAAATCATAATAAAAAATATCCGTAAATGAGTGAACTCGAGCTTTTTAAAGAAGAATAGGGTATTACATTACAATGTACTAAACACGGTACTGATCCTTTCGAAATAAAAAAAGGCAATAAAAATGTCTCACCTTGCCGCACCAACTGAATAAAAAAGTCCTCCTGCACACCGCATGGTACAGTATAGTATGCTGCTGCTACTGTGTTTGAATGTGCTGTTGCTATCTTTTTTTGCAGTTGGTCAATGGTCTTCTACATTTGGCTTGGATCTATTGCACTAATTGCGGTTGCTGACCAGGTTGTACCGTCGGCTGAACGTTATTGCTACCGACCTTTAGGATGATGGTCATGGTCTGGAGGAAATCTTAATTTTCTGATGTTATGGTTGAAGGTGGTTCTGCTGCTGAGCTTGCTGTGAAATGTTGCCGATAAGCACTCGAATAGTGATTGCTTGCTGCTGCTGGAATGGAATCACGAGCACTGTGGAGGCAGTGATATTTTCATGCAAGGAACTGGTAGGAACCAAGGCTGGAATATGACTTTTGTGCTTGACTCCGATTTCTCTAAATCAGGAACGCAACCGCTGGTAAAAATAGTGGCAGACAAGTTTTAATGTGCCGATGAAATGTTTTCCGATGTGTCCATCATTCGTAAACTCCTGTTGTTCGTTTGAGCAGTAATTGCTATGTGGTCCTTTTTTGAGGGGTTGTTGGCTATTGCTGGATTTGGAGTTGTTGGACTGCTGCGGTTGCATCGATTTAATGTTGATTGGCTGATTGCCAGATCCAGGATGTTGAGACAAGTTTAGTTGAGCTGATTTGCTTTGTTCGGGTGTGCTGCAAATAATATTAATTATTTAAATTTAATTGTTTAAAACTAGAAACAATCACGCTTCCAATAATATTTCTAAACTTACCATTCAAATTCAAAATATTGAATCTTTAAAACTACGAAATTTTGACAGGTTGCGATGAAAAAAATACAAAAAATTGCCAATCGTGTTTTTTTATATTTTTTCATTGCAACCTGTCAAAATTTCGCGAGCCTCCGTGCGAAATAATACACGGTTAAATAAAACAACCTGCAGAAAAGTTCTTTTAACTTACTTTTGAGTTGTGCGTCGCTTTCGCACTTATTAGTGTTGTCAAAAACAAAACGAGAGGTTCGACTCAGTCGAGATCTTCCGTGGGGGAAGTTACTTTTGAGTTGTTTGGGGTGAACTCAAAATTAGGTAAATTCAACTTAAATTTGAGTATAAAAAACCTATCAATGAGTTGTAATTTTTGCCGTGGTTAAGCTTAGTATGCACCTCTTGCGAAATGAAATTTCCTATACAAAACCTATGCATAAAAAACGCCGCGAAATGCTTGCGACGCAGCTCTCGCGAAAACGATAACGAAAACTGCAGTTAGCCGAGACACGGTTCAATAAATGATAAGTTTGATTTAACTTCCGCGAGATAGCGCTGCTTTCTATGCGCTGTCACCAAGGCTGACTTTTTTCTTGCGAAATAATGATCGGATGTATTATTCCGCTCGGATGCTTGCGGAATTTTGACAGGTGGAGATAAAAAAAAAACAAAAATGACGTTTGATTATTGTTTTGTCTTGCGCTGTTGGCGGAACAGAGATTCCTAAAATTTTAGCTAGTTTATTTAAAGCTAACAGCAATCGGAATAGTAACAGTGCTAACATTTTGTTTCTCACAAAACACGTAAGTACAACTAAACGCATTTGCAGCAACTTCAGGTTCCAAGGCAATAGTATGACGAGCACAACCACAATTTCACGTGCTCCAGCGTCAACAGCGGTTCTGGTCTCAACAAAAACAAACTTAGCAACCAACCACCCCTACTAGAATCATTAACATAAAGACCCAATTCCTAACAACAGTCAGACCCTACAAAATATCCTTCCACCCAACATCCTGAATCTGTCAATCTGCCAACTGTGTTCATTGTATTCAATCGGTACTACAGCAGCCAACAGCCCCTCAAAAGTAAACTGTAAGGTTACAGCGCAGCACCCACGAACACATGATTCAGATTCAGAAACAACAGCAACTGTTCCAACTACTTCCATTATGACGGGAGACACCTAGCATCACAAATACGCCCTGGTGATAATATCTAAAAACAGGTTATAATGAATCCAACATTCGCAGTGTATTGAATCAAACAAGACTATTTTTTGAATGGCGGATCTTTCGGGGTACACCGCTTATCAGCTAATACCAGGTTCGTTCCAGTACACGGAAGATGCTCCGGAACAAACAGGAGCAAAAATATTAGCTCCTTTTTACTTCGGCTTGCTGTCAGAAGATAAAAAGAATACAGGAACGACCTTTTCCTTATTTGCTCCGTAGGAGGTACTTACAGTTTCTCCTGGTACTGCAACAAACTTACCATTGCAAATCGTATCTGACATAGCTTGTGTTGCAATTTCTTAGCGGTGGTCCTCCCGGTTTAGTGAAATCCGAACCAGACAAAAGCGCAGTCAAATCCCAGCCGTGGTTCCTACCAGTTCCTTGCATCAAAATATCCCTGCCTTGACACCGATCGTGATTCAAGCACCCCAACAGAAGCAGAAGTAAGCATTCACTATTCTAGCGCTTATCAGCAGCATTTCACAGCAGGCCCAGCAGCAGTACCATATTCAACAATAACAGCAGCAAATTAAAACTTCCCCAATACGATGGCCATTATCCGACCGGTGGGTAAAGATGAAGATCAAACCATGGTTTTTCCCCCGGGGTTGACCTGATTCAACGACCTGGTTCACAACCGCAACTAGCGTAAACGATCCAAGTCAAACAGGGTCAAACATAGGAGACCATTTTCCAACCAGGACTATCATCACCCAGATTGCACAGCAATCCCAGACGCACCGCGAACAGGAGGAAATTATATTGTAATGTAATATCCTATTCAGTGGGAAAAAACTCATACTTGTAGAATTCACAGCTCGATCAAGATTTTTTTTTGGTGTGTGTTATATCTGAAGTAAACTTTTTTTCAGATCGCATGGACCAACAGTAAACCACAGCAGATACAGATCCAGCGAACATAAATCTTCCAACAATAACAACAAGGCCCCACAATCACCATTCAGCAGCAGAGCGCGGTGACAATAGATCAACAGCAAACACAATATGTAGGAGCTCAAAAGCTACTTTCTCTTTCGGTAAGTTTTAATCACAATCGTTCCTTTCATCTGAATGACGATTTACAGACAAACATGTTATGGAAGTTCACGACATGTTAAAACGGGCTAAACGTAAGCCAGGTAATGTCGCAAATTTTATCAATTAACCTAACCGACAATCTGTACTGATTTCGAATTTTCTACTTTTGCACAGGAAAAGGTCCTTCAGACAGATAACATTCAGGCGGCGTTGGTGTTGGTGGCATTTCGAAGGTACCGAGGGCTAGATCCGACCCTATCAGCAACACGAAACGAACCCCGGCAAGAATGGTGGGGCGCAAGGTGCCAGTGAACACACGACACCCCCTACATAATTCAATAGTTCTGGGGAAAGTTTTCATTGGGACGTATATGACATTATCTTTGTTTACTTTCGCTTCTGTTTATTACTCGGTTGCTTCAACATTTACCTCTTAACTCTTTCCTTAATATTCTAGTAAAAACTATCGGTTTTCGAAATGTACTGAAAATTAACGGAAAGTAAATTAATGAAAAATTAAATTATGTAGTTAAAATTAGAGGAAAGTTTATGTTACTTAAGCCCTATTGAAAATTTTCTCCAGAGTTATTTAATAGTTAGCTGCACCGCGCTAAAATGTCTATCGAATTCCATAAGAACCACTTATGAATTTGCGCCAGAAGTATCCCATACAGAAATCATAAGCGTGTTTAATGATTTAGAGGGGAAGTTGACCATCGAGCCGCTTACGAATTTCATAAGTCATATTTAAAGATTTCTGAGGATGTTCTTAAGATTTTTGTGTGAATATACTTATATTATGCATCATGGTGAAATGTGAATTTAAGATAGGAATTGTCATAAGGTCTAATAATTGTGAATAAGAATATTTTTTTGTCTTTTTTCTTGTCATATTTTTAATATCATTAAACATTAGTTTGCATACATGTTCAAATAAGTCTCCAATTGGAAAAAAAGATCACCTGCTTGGAAACATTTCTAGATTCACAAGCACTATAACTCTTCTAAGTATACATCGTCAGATTTAGTCATGTCACAAGATTGTACAGGTGCTGCAAAATATATATAAAGAATATGAGGCAATAGTCCATAAACTTTAAATAAACACTTACATTTACTCTCCCTCATTTGAAACAGAGCTAGTGTCCAATTGCAACACACCTATAGCTTACAACTAATGCCATTAATTTTGTTCCGATTTTTGACTTTTCACAGTACTATTCTTTATAATAATCTTAAGACTCGTCTATTAGTTACCTACGAAATTGATATATTCGCTTATGAAAAATGCATAAGCGTCTAATGAAATCAAAATTATGCATTTCACGAAGTAAAACCATTTCTGTCAAGGACATATATACAGTACATGGATAAATAAACAATTGAAACGGACAGGAAAATAGTTTGAGTGTAATTTAAGCAACGGTCAAGGCATTGCGTTGGAATAGTATTTGGCTTTCCTACAAATATTGACAAACTGTAACATGTAACATGCAATATGTAATATAATAATAACTAACTATTTGCTATTTGATGTTTGATATTTATTATTCAATATTTACTATTTAATACTCATTAATATTTAATATTTAGTATTCAGCATTTAATATTTAAATTTGAATATTAATTATGTAGCATTTAATATTTAATATCTAATATTTAATGTTAATTGTTTAATGTTTAATGTTTAATCACAGATAACAGACGTTTAGGCTAGAACAAAATTTCTTCAAAAACCTGTGTAAACTTTCAAATTGATATACGTTGAAAATCCGTGTTTCACTATTGCCATCTGCGCAACTGTTTGCTACACGTGTGTGACAGCTGCACTCTAACCAGCGATGCCACATGTCTTTGTGAAATGTCTGTAGAAGAACAATTAAAATGTCTGTAAAAGTCTGTAGATTGTTGTGTAAATCCTATTTACACTAGGTTATTACTTTAAAAGTAGCTTGAAATTAATAAACTATTGTGAAGGAATCACTCATATTCGGATCAAATTATTCTAGTGAAATTTTGTTAAACACTGTTACTCTTTTAAAAGTCTGTAGATTTCTGATTACGTCTGTAGGAGACCATCAAAAGTCTGTAAATTTCAGTAGCGGGTATTTACACACGATTCAAATCGAGCCTAAACGTCTGTTATCTGTGGTTTAATGTTTAATGTTTAATGTTTAATGTTTAATGTTTAATGTTTAATGTTTAATGTTTAATGTTTAATGTTTAATGTTTAATGTTTAATGTTTAATGTTTAATGTTTAATGTTTAATGTTTAATGTTTAATGTTTAATGTTTAATGTTTAATGTTTAATGTTTAATGTTTAATGTTTAATGTTTAATGTTTAATGTTTAATGTTTAATGTTTAATGTTTAATGTTTAATGTTTAATGTTTAATGTTTAATGTTTAATGTTTAATGTTTAATGTTTAATGTTTAATGTTTAATGTTTAATGTTTAATGTTTAATGTTTAATGTTTAATGTTTAATGTTTAATGTTTAATGTTTAATGTTTAATGTTTAATGTTTAATGTTTAATGTTTAATGTTTAATGTTTAATGTTTAATGTTTAATGTTTAATGTTTAATGTTTAATGTTTAATGTTTAATGTTTAATGTTTAATGTTTAATGTTTAATGTTTAATGTTTAATGTTTAATGTTTAATGTTTAATGTTTAATGTTTAATGTTTAATGTTTAATGTTTAATGTTTAATGTTTAATGTTTAATGTTTAATGTTTAATGTTTAATGTTTAATGTTTAATGTTTAATGTTTAATGTTTAATGTTTAATGTTTAATGTTTAATGTTTAATGTTTAATGTTTAATGTTTAATGTTTAATGTTTAATGTTTAATGTTTAATGTTTAATGTTTAATGTTTAATGTTTAATGTTTAATGTTTAATGTTTAATGTTTAATGTTTAATGTTTAATGTTTAATGTTTAATGTTTAATGTTTAATGTTTAATGTTTAATGTTTAATGTTTAATGTTTAATGTTTAATGTTTAATGTTTAATGTTTAATGTTTAATGTTTAATGTTTAATGTTTAATGTTTAATGTTTAATGTTTAATGTTTAATGTTTAATGTTTAATGTTTAATGTTTAATGTTTAATGTTTAATGTTTAATGTTTAATGTTTAATGTTTAATGTTTCATGTTTCATGTTTCATGTTTAATGTTTAATGTTTAATGTTTAATGTTTAATGTTTAATGTTTAATGTTTAATGTTTAATGTTTAATGTTTAATGTTTAATGTTTAATGTTTAATGTTTAATGTTTAATGTTTAATGTTTAATGTTTAATGTTTAATGTTTAATGTTTAATGTTTAATGTTTAATGTTTAATGTTTAATGTTTAATGTTTAATGTTTAATGTTTAATGTTTAATGTTTAATGTTTAATGTTTAATGTTTAATGTTTAATGTTTAATGTTTAATGTTTAATGTTTAATGTTTAATGTTTAATGTTTAATGTTTAATGTTTAATGTTTAATGTTTAATGTTTAATGTTTAATGTTTAATGTTTAATGTTTAATGTTTAATGTTTAATGTTTAATGTTTAATGTTTAATGTTTAATGTTTAATGTTTAATGTTTAATGTTTAATGTTTAATGTTTAATGTTTAATGTTTAATGTTTAATGTTTAATGTTTAATGTTTAATGTTTAATGTTTAATGTTTAATGTTTAATGTTTAATGTTTAATGTTTAATGTTTAATGTTTAATGTTTAATGTTTAATGTTTAATGTTTAATGTTTAATGTTTAATGTTTAATGTTTAATGTTTAATGTTTAATGTTTAATGTTTAATGTTTAATGTTTAATGTTTAATGTTTAATGTTTAATGTTTAATGTTTAATGTTTAATGTTTAATGTTTAATGTTTAATGTTTAATGTTTAATGTTTAATGTTTAATGTTTAATGTTTAATGTTTAATGTTTAATGTTTAATGTTTAATGTTTAATGTTTAATGTTT
Organism: Topomyia yanbarensis; assembly: GCF_030247195.1. Lineage (NCBI taxonomy): Eukaryota > Metazoa > Arthropoda > Insecta > Diptera > Culicidae > Topomyia > Topomyia yanbarensis. Next base: position 216,319,922 of record NC_080671.1, on the reverse strand, counting down.
AATGTTTAATGTTTAATGTTTAATGTTTAATGTTTAATGTTTAATGTTTAATGTTTAATGTTTAATGTTTAATGTTTAATGTTTAATGTTTAATGTTTAATGTTTAATGTTTAATGTTTAATGTTTAATGTTTAATGTTTAATGTTTAATGTTTAATGTTTAATGTTTAATGTTTAATGTTTAATGTTTAATGTTTAATGTTTAATGTTTAATGTTTAATGTTTAATGTTTAATGTTTAATGTTTAATGTTTAATGTTTAATGTTTAATGTTTAATGTTTAATGTTTAATGTTTAATGTTTAATGTTTAATGTTTAATGTTTAATGTTTAATGTTTAATGTTTAATGTTTAATGTTTAATGTTTAATGTTTAATGTTTAATGTTTAATGTTTAATGTTTAATGTTTAATGTTTAATGTTTAATGTTTAATGTTTAATGTTTAATGTTTAATGTTTAATGTTTAATGTTTAATGTTTAATGTTTAATGTTTAATGTTTAATGTTTAATGTTTAATGTTTAATGTTTAATGTTTAATGTTTAATGTTTAATGTTTAATGTTTAATGTTTAATGTTTAATGTTTAATGTTTAATGTTTAATGTTTAATGTTTAATGTTTAATGTTTAATGTTTAATGTTTAATGTTTAATGTTTAATGTTTAATGTTTAATGTTTAATGTTTAATGTTTAATGTTTAATGTTTAATGTTTAATGTTTAATGTTTAATGTTTAATGTTTAATGTTTAATGTTTAATGTTTAATGTTTAATGTTTAATGTTTAATGTTTAATGTTTAATGTTTAATGTTTAATGTTTAATGTTTAATGTTTAATGTTTAATGTTTAATGTTTAATGTTTAATGTTTAATGTTTAATGTTTAATGTTTAATGTTTAATGTTTAATGTTTAATGTTTAATGTTTAATGTTTAATGTTTAATGTTTAATGTTTAATGTTTAATGTTTAATGTTTAATGTTTAATGTTTAATGTTTAATGTTTAATGTTTAATGTTTAATGTTTAATGTTTAATGTTTAATGTTTAATGTTTAATGTTTAATGTTTAATGTTTAATGTTTAATGTTTAATGTTTAATGTTTAATGTTTAATGTTTAATGTTTAATGTTTAATGTTTAATGTTTAATGTTTAATGTTTAATGTTTAATGTTTAATGTTTAATGTTTAATGTTTAATGTTTAATGTTTAATGTTTAATGTTTAATGTTTAATGTTTAATGTTTAATGTTTAATGTTTAATGTTTAATGTTTAATGTTTAATGTTTAATGTTTAATGTTTAATGTTTAATGTTTAATGTTTAATGTTTAATGTTTAATGTTTATTGTTTAATGTTTAATGTTTAATTTTTAATGTTTAATGTTTAATATGTAATATGTAATATTTAATGTTTGATATTTAATATTTATTATTTAATATTTAATATTCAATACTTAATATTTATTATTTTATGTTTTAGATTTAATATTAAATATTTAGTATTTATTTAATATTTATTATTTTATATTGAATATTCAATATTTTATATTTTTTTATTTCGATTATTGAGGTTTTAACCTTAAGGTCATTCGCCTCTTCGGGTTAGAAAAATCTCTTATCAAAAATTTTTAATCCCATGTCCCGACCCCGCGGGACTCGAACCCAGATGCACTGCGTTCAAGGAAATTGATTTACCAACTACGCTTCGCCCACCCCATTCAACATTTTATATTTCATATTCAATATTTAATCATTTTATATTATTCAATATTTGATATTCAGTATTGCATTTTTTTTGAACCATGTTGATGCAGTGTTTTATTTCATTCCAACAAGGGTCATGCATAAATGAGGTAGCATTTTGGGTTCACCAAATTTGTAACGAAGTTTGACGAGGGGGTAGGGTAGGGTCAGTTGTTGGGCGACGTAGCATTAAGTTTAAATATTTTTTGACGGACGTCAAATCCCCATTTATTGAAGAAACAATTTAATGTGACACCATTTCCAAGGAAAATAAATTTAAATTTTCACAAGTTAATTTTTTTGTGTGGTAAATTTTTTGATTCGCTGAATTGCGTAAATATTTTGTACGCTGTTGTAAATTTATGAGATCGTACTAGTTACAAGATTTAGTTTGGTAGCTGCATCAAATTTTCTCTTCTGATTCACCCAAACAAAATGATGAACGTGTGGTTTTTATAATCATAAGCCTCACAACTAGCAAACCAACTGCAGGATTGTGAACTGAGAAAACTTCTCTTCATTTTTCATGACATCAAATTTAAAACAAATCTATCAACGCGATATTTGTAATGAAATGGACTTATTTTGCATACAAATTTGCTGATATAATGAAAATGTTAATACAAGCGTCAAAAAATTTGTAAGGATGTGTATTTAAGAGAATCATACAAAACATATTTGATTTGTTCATCGGTCGGCTGTGATAGGGAATGAGGGGGGGGGGGGGGGGAGCTGTTCAAAATGGCCGGAAAAAGGTACATCATTTGTCGACGGCCCCACATATGTTTGTAACAATACTATTTTTTACTCCAGCAAATGGTAAATGAACCGATGAGTTATTTCTAGAGAAAACTAGTTGATGAAAAAACCAGAAAAAATATGAGTAGATAAGTAAATGTTTAAGCGATATATACATTGGATTAAATTAGTTTAATGATTAATCTCGTATGCTCTGCCGGAATGAAAGAAATATAATAAGCAAAAACGTTTTGATATTGGTATTTTGCACCAAAGATAAGTGAATGATCTATACTGTTTGTATAGATCATTCACTTATCTACAATAAAATTGTAGAAACACCGAAAGAGGAGCATTCCGTTGTGCATCCAGCATAGCAAAATATATTGTCCTCTGCAGTGATATTAGCAAAGTCCGGTATCGCAACATCAGTGGAGAGTGCAAGAGGTCGCTCTGGCAATGCTTTTGTATTCGGTTGACTATCCGCCGGATTCTCTTTTCAATGCCACACATTAACAGAAGTCATAAATAGTTCATTATTCTTCTAGTGATTTTCACAGTTTACAATATACTTCTTTTCAACTTTTTTAGCTTTCTAACGCACCGTAGTCATCATAATTACAGAAAAATTCACAAAAACCATGATACGTATCTTGTGATTTTCATTTATGATTAGATGAACGATTATCAATTCCGTAAGATAATAGGACTCTTTGTTTATGATTACAGTCTTCTCCAGGATTGATTTATACTGAACATGAATCAATACTCCAAGGGATAGCTTTTGAACACGGCCAACAGTTACACAGTTGTCTTGGTCATCAGTGACGAATTAAGAAAAACATTAACAATTTATTCAAAACATTCAAAAAATGAGAGCAGAAACATGAAAAAGAAATAAACAAACAACAGCTGATGTCTTTTTTCAGTTATCAAATTCGACATCTGACGGCAAACGCACAGACTAGTTTTCGCGAGCAAATGTCAAAATTCCGCACGGAAGAAGGAAAAATATTTCGCGACCTCATTTCGCAAGAGGTGCATACTAAGCTTTAAATGGAAACTACCTTCAACACGGTTTACCTAATTTTAAGTTCCCCCACGATACCACGAGATTGAGTCAAAGGAACTCAATTTTAGGTAGTTTTTTGTTTCCGTGTACCTCTGACCATTCCCACTGAGACGTCCAAAAAATTGTTTCAAAATCGTTCAACACGGGTCCAACGATGGACGTTTGTTGAACGGTTATTTGGACGTTGTCCAAATTCGTCCAACGAACGTCCTTCATTGGACAATTTTGAAACCAACCGTTCTTAGAGGGTTATTTCGCAAGGAAAAAGTTTGCCTTGGTGACAGCGCATAGAAAGCAGCGCTGTCTCGCGGAAGTATTATGAAACTTATCGTTTGTAGAACAGTGTCTCGGCTAACTGCTTTTTTCGTTATCGTTTTCGCGAGAGCTGCGTACCGCTTACGAAATGGAAACGAATTTTTTTTTCGCGAGCATTTCGTGACGTTTTTTTATGCATAGGTATAGGAAATTTCATTTCGCAAGAGGTGCATACTTAGTTTATCGGAGCTTGCTTATATTGATTCGTAATTTATACTTTTCTAGCATATCTTGAACGATTTGCATTCCCGCTGAAGTACAAATTTTGGTTTAATTCTTAATGATAGAACAGCAAAAAGTTGAATACTGAAAAATCGCCAAAATCGTGTCGGAACTTAAGGGGGGTTGTGTAAAATATTATCGGCAGGTATTTTCGATACAAAGATTGTCTTTTCAGTCAGGCGCCACATCGAAAACTTGTTTTGCGGTATACAGTATAACTCAAAATCTACTGGACCAAACCTAAGACAAGAGTGACAATCGGCTTCTTGTTTTTCATTCGACATTCTTCTTTTCGCAGATTTCCACTCTGCCCAAATCTTCCAAACAGTGTTGCTATTTTTTAAAATGAAAATAGATTCTTGTTAATTTATTTTATGCCTGCAATATTTTGTATCTTGAATCCATTATATTAATAATGGTTTTTCAATGTCATGGATGTTTAGTAAGGTTTGATGAAACCATTTTCTGACAAATTTTAGATTAATTTATTCATTTTTATTCTTTTAAGCTTAGTATGCACCTCTTGCGAAATGAGGTCGCGAAATTTTTTCTCTTCTTCCGTGCGGAATTTTGACATTTGCTCGCGAAAACTAGTCTGTGTGTTTGCTGTTAGATGTTGTTTTTGATAACTGAAAAACGACATCAGCTGTTGTTTATTTATTTCTTTTTTATATTTCTGCTGTCATTTTAATGTTTTAAATGATGTATTTTATTAATTCATCACGGATGTGTATGAAATCGGTAACAATTGTAAACCTATTTGCCATTCATGAAGCTCTCAGGGAAGTGACGTACTCAGCGTGAATCATGTTTCGAGCATGATTAATTATAATGCTTATTTGTGACGGTTCCGGATGACTCGGGGAAGTTCAGTCTGACCAATTTAGACAGCACAATTCCTGCAATCGGAAAATTAAATCATTGGCTGGCCATTTTCTATCTAAATTGGCTGCTTCTACCAGTTCTAGAAGACCCAGGGAAATGATCGAAATTCGCTCAAACCAAATCTTTTGTAATCGTAAGTCTAAATCGGCGTTTGACCATTAAGAAGCAAATCTGATTGCCTTGGCCGCCTTTACCGCTTTCACAAGTCTCGGGGAAACTACCTTTCGAAACACGTTTCTGAATCCGGAATGGATTCCAGCGCAAATATAACAACCGACTCCGACTCAATCGGTTTCAGGTCGAACCAAACTCTAGGCTTTAAACTTTGGCTGACGTTAAAAATCGATTATGATAACAATGGCTACTACTAAAGGTTCTGGAAGTCTCAGGGAATGCTACCAATAATCAGTACGGATACAAACCTATTTTTGGTATAACAATTGTGAGAATCGTAATTCAAATTTATTGCCATAAGTAATTCGTGGTAATTCTTATTGCATGAAACACTAGAGAAGGTTTAAGGAATCCCGGGAAAGTGTTTCATGGTCTGAATCGTGATTCCAAATTACTGGATTATATTATATAACTAAATTGGTCACTTAACAAAACCGAAGGTCAAACGAATCGTCAACCAATCGGATCAACAACTGCTGTACTTCAAGAATACCGTATGTGCTATAGCACGTTTACTTAATCACCAGGCTGCTTTTTTGTATGCTAGACGGTGGGTACCGGTGTGTGTGAATGATCACGTTTGCGACCGGGTTTGTATTATCGCGAAGTTCTCAAGCGTTGCTATGTGATGCGCGCATTTATGTGACGTTTGTGGGACGAGTCTAGTAGAGCATTCATCATCATTGAGTATTGTATATCAAATATAAAACATTGATCATTAAATACTAAATATCACGCATTGAATATGAATATTAAACATTGAATATTACATTCTATATATTAAATATCAAATATTAAATATTCAATAATAAATATTAAATATAAAATAAAAAACATAAAATATTAAATACACTAAAGACCCGATTTTATCAGCCCCCTCATATGAAAATTGATAGTTGGTAGTTTGATGGGCTCTAGCAGTCGAACCAAGTTGAATTCGAGTAAATCCTTTCTTGGGCATATATTTCTTGTCTTAGGGATCCAAAATATCCAAAAATAAAAATCTGATTTTTTTTTTAAATTTTGCACTGTCAGACCCGCTTAAGGAAAATTTAACCTAAATATTCAGAAAGGATTGTGAGACATCTACACTGATAAAATATAAATGAATAATAAATATATAGAGAAATTAATACACCAATAAGTAATTAAATTGGTAAATAAATGAATAATTTCTCGGTTTATAGGCATTAACATAAACATTTCACATATGTTTCAGCACATATCGAAGGACGATGGTTTCGTCTAGCACATTATGCAAAGAACGAAGGGGCGAATGTTTAAGCGGCTTGGTTTATTACAGAGTAAAAAGTAAACAAAAAGAGTAACATTGTTACTTACGATACGACCTAATGAAAATTTTCCCCAGAAATAAATGAACATATAAGTAAATAATGAAGGAATAAATAAATGTAAAAATATACTAAATTCAAACCCAGTCGCTTTCGCCTTGAATCGCTTCAAAGCATATATCAGTTAAGATATCTTTTTGTGTTTTTATAGCTATGTTTTGTCTTCTTGGAATTTTGATTCACATGATAATGAGCAAAATATTTTTCATCTTCTGCTTCAAGGTTAGTCTTTCGGATAATTTTTCCACCGCTTTCTCTACTGGCCGTTCAACGACAAAATAAAATAAAAAACAAAATCGGGTTCTTAAAAGTCCATTTAACTGAAAGTTATAACCATTAACTGAATTCTAAATTGATGGTCAGATTGACCCCACTGAACATCATAAAATCAGATTGGCCCTGTATGTAAATTATGGAAAAGATGTTAAAAGCCTTTTACAATCAGTTATAATACAATACGTTATAATCCATTTAAAACGAGTGTATTGTTAGTTAGGCACTTTTCAATAAGTTAGGTCCTTTCATAATCAGTTCGGTCATAACAATCAATTAGGCCCTTTTATAAATTGTTGTAAAATCGCTATCAAAATTCTTCATAATCAAATGAAAACATGAAATTTCAATTTGTTACATTTTGCAGTTAGGCCCTTTTCAATTGTTTGTATAGAACTGGGTAGAGCTAAATTGTAATTGTAATTGTAAATTTATTAGCTTACACTCAGCGGAATCGCTACATCCATATTACATGATATTCATATAACTCAGCACTATTAGAATTTCCAATGATTGCTTCATTAGACTTTCAAAAGTATATCAAACTTATATGGTTATCATGTTGAATGTTGCATTCCTCACAAATTGAATTCTATCAGATTTCCATATAACATTTAAATTCTAGTGTTAGACCCAAATCTATCAGCGCACTATATAATAACTATCTGATAATTATCATATTAAAACATTAGGTGGTCCAATGAAATGTATAAGGCACTTTGTTAAATGTATAGGGAATGTTTAACTTATTAAACCATATGATGGTTTATTAAATCTATAAAAAATGTTAGTTATTTTGATAGAGAGCTTATTCCACGTAATATTTATATGAATCTGGACTGATTGTTTTCGAATGTACTCCAAAATTATGGTATTTATAGTATACCGATCGTCTTATTTTTCCTAATTAAAATAATGCAGTCATTCTTGGACTGCAATGAAACAACTATAATCTAAAAAAAGATAAATATTTAATGGTTTCAATTCAGAACATATTTGTATAGTTATATTAGGGTGAAAATGGCGAGATGGAACTTTTGATTGAAGGAAGTTTTTGTAGTTTTTTTGAGGCTCCAAAGCATTTGCAGACTACTCGTCCTGAAAATTCAAAAAGTAGATACAGAATACTAAATTAGTATTATCGCTAGTAGTACCGTTTTATCATTTTCGAGCATAAGTGAACTGCGTAATATATATCTGGTGCACTTTTGCTCAATAATCCCTCTCATAGGTAGAATGGAAACAAAATTCAGTTTGCTTCTGAAACCGAACATGTCCAAACCTTAATGCGCTGTGTCGGGAGAACGAATGACGAGGGGATCGAACCAAACTTATCATCCATCGTGGCGGGTATCAATTGAATTTTGATTTTTTTAAGTTCACACAGGGATGTCAATTTTTTCAAGCTCTCGTTCTCAGTACATTACAATACATTATAGTAGATGTGGCAACATTTCTCAACTAAAAACTAAACTAAAAATAATTAACCTAACAGCAAACGGTGATGAATTCGTATCGAAGTCGAAGTGCCCGGCAAACTCATGGAAGCGACGAGCTATCGCTATAATCGGACTATTGGCAGCATAGTTAGTGTTACACATTTCGATGTGTAGCTATGTCCGAGGGCGAAGAACTCGGGTTAAAGCGTAGAGGTAGATTTGTCCAAGAAGAACGGGTACATCGTACTAAGCCAACTATGAACTTTACTATGAAAATGGCCTGGGAAGTGAGTCTGCGCTCTTGCAAAGAATGTAATAACCTGCAACGGTTTTCATATGGTGGTAGGTTCAGCGGGTCATTGAGGGCAATTGACGTAATGCATATCGTATAAATTTGCGCTGGACAATTTGAATCCTTTCACTCCAGGAGCGGATCCAGAAAAAAATTTCGGAGGGGGTCCGAAATTGCGATTTTGAAATGTTCATTATACAATACGTAACATGTAATACCCTCATTTAATTAACATTAGTTTTGGTGGTCTAATCTGGTTTGTAATGGTTTTGAGTTTAGAACGAATTTAAAATAGAAACAATTTTAAAATTTCTCAAGAAGTTAAAAAATTACGGGGGGGGGGGTGGTCCGGACCCCCAGGACCCTCCCCCTGGATCCGCCATTGTTTCACTCCACGTTGCATGATAAGGACACCAGACAATGTTTGCAAATTCCAACTACGAGCGCACAAGTGAGCAATATAAGCCTTGAAACACAAAGGATCTCGGAATTCGTTGAAAATTTTAAACATAAAACCCAGCAATCGTATCGCTTTGTCATCAAGAATAACGCCTAGGTCCTTTACATGGTCAACGCGTTGTAACTGAGTTCCAGCAATGTTGTAGTTGAAATTAAGCATGCCACTTGTACGATGAAAACTGATGACAAAACATTTCGAAACACTAAGAATCAACATATTTCTTTGACATCAGTTGAAAAATGTATCGATGAGACACTCACTCACGGCAATCGGCTTCATTCCTTATGACAAGAAATATTTTCAAGTCATCAGCGAAAAAGTTTCCCTCCACGTATTAGAACGAAAACCGCATCATTTACGAATAATGAAAACAGTAACGGACCTAGTGTACTACCATGAGGAACTCCGAAATTATTAAAAAAAGATTCAGACACGTTGTCACCAATTTGCACGACGACCTCGCGGTGTACAAGATAGGATCGCATTCGGTGGCAGAATCTCGTGGTACATCCTAGTTTATCAAGCTTTGCTAGCAGTATCTCGTGGTTAACTGTGTCGAAATCGGCCTTAAGATCAGTGTTAAACGTGTCTACCTGGAGTTTCTTGAATATTTTTTCTATGCAAAACGATGTGAAGCTAACTAGATTCGTCTCAACCGATAGACCAGAGTAGAATCCGTGCTGACAAGTGCTTATGTAATGTTTACTAGCAGAAAACAGCACCTCGTTGATAAGCGATTCGAAATTTTTTGACTGCGAAATGATTCCCCGGTGGTTTCCGATGTTACTTTTGTCACCTTTCTTGTGTACCGGAAACATGACCGACAACGGGAAATTTTTGCTGCTGAAGTGACACAATAAAAAGGTGCGTCAGTGGGATTTTTTTTGTTAGAGGAAACTTTGCCACTGCGACCACTATTCAGGTTATCTTTTGTGGCCCCTGTTTGCTCTACATGTTACAAATTGCGTGAATCCAATGTAGTTGGAAGCGAATTGTTTGTTTGTCCACATGTGTCGTCCTAACTGGGTAGTACATTATTAATGTAGCTGAGGATCCGTTTGGGACAGGTATGCCATATCTCGTGAGGCGTCATAAGATGCCTTCCGAATTATCGCTCCCTTCGAAGAAATAGTACTGCACACTGGCAGAGAATATGTTCCGAGCTCTCGGGCTCGTAGTTACAAAATCGACAAATGTCATCTTGACTTTTGTCAATTTTTTTCTGATGATACTTAGCAGGACAATGTCCCGTATATAAACCTGTGATTATACGCAAGTCTTTACGTTTTAGATCCATTAGTTTTTTGGCTATCGTTCTATCTGGATGTATGATTTTCTTAGCTTGTCGAGCGTCTTCTACATTACGCCAGTCGTTTAGTAGTTGGTCTCTTGCCCAAGCCGAAAGTTCTAGTTTAATGGAACAGGTAGATATACCTAGAAATGGTTCTGGCCCAACAAACATGTTTGATGAACCGCGCCTGGCTAATTCGTCGCCCACTTCGTTACCATCGATTCTTTGGTGGCGGCCAGGTGCCCAGAATATCATTACTTTATTCCGAGTTGCCAGTTGTAAAAATGTGATGCACTCCCAAACCAGTTTGGACTAACATTTCGACGACCTTAATGCCAACAGTGCTGCTTGGATGTCCGAAAAGATTGCGATTTTTGCGTGTCTGTAGTTTCGTTTCCAACAGACCTCCGAGCAGATATATATTACATATACATCTGCCTGGAAAACTGTATGCCACTTTCCCATTGATATCGCTTCTTTAATTCTTGGTCCGTAGACTCCCGAGCCAGTCAGCTCACCCATTTTGGAACCATCCGTATAGAATGATATTGTACCTTGAGGCAGTATAGTACCCCCTACATCACACATCTGACGATCCACTACCCAAGTAGCAATTTTTGTTTCAGTAACTATTTCATAACCACTTGGCAATAAAAAATATGTGCTGTTGCGACTGACATCTAACTTTCTGGCGACCCAAAAAGCGCAGTTTTAGGCCAAATTTCAACATAATATTTATTGAGCAAAACAGTAAAAACTTGTTGCCGGTTCGTTGCACTAACGATGCGAGCATAGCTAAATGAAATCATATTGTTTTCAACATGTTGATTGTAGGTCGCAACAAGATTACTTAATCATACCTTTTTGCCGTTCACTTAGACTGTCAATCGCAACTGAAAAGTAACCTATTTTCTTATAAATATGTTAAGATTATGTCACCAGTGTAAATCAAAATGAAGACCAAGTCCAAATATATGTTGATAATTTAAATATGAACAGTAGTGTCATTTTTCATATCAAAAATTGCCAATGAAGCATCAAATTGCACTGCGCAGCAGAGTCTATCGAGTGATATTTTATTCTACTTCTAATTATTTCAAGCGCTCTTGGTGAAACCAAATCCGCAATAGTATTTAAAAGCCATTTTTCATTAGGAAAACCGAAACATTCTAAAAATCCAATATTATTCAAAGAAAACATACATTAAACATAAATCAGGGACACAAATTGCTTTAAAGGTAACCATTTATTAAGGTTCGCGAGCCGGTTGAGGTTTTACTTCCAATATATTAGAAAATGGAGCATATACGCAGTATGGCTTTCAACCCATCCAGGGTCAAATTAAGGATGTGATTTTGGTGAATACGAAACAATATGCTTTCCGAACTTATTTATATTAATGAGCAAAGCTTTTAATTTGTGAACAACCATTTTCCAGCATACGGTTTGTCTCCATTTAGTAATTTTCAGTTTGCATCAAAATATACCTTTCCTTAATATGACCCTGTACTATACTATTCTTGCTGAAACGTTCTAGTCACAAAGTCGTATTCTTGTCATGCATACGTATTAGGCACATATCATCATTATACCTTGAATCACAAACTCATATGTATTGATGAAAGGCATTCGCAACACTGAATTGACCAATTCATAACTAAAGTTCAGCAAAACAAAAATTGAGTTGTATTTTTGTTTCCATTACGTTGAGAAAATACCCTGGTGCCACTTCATGCCCTACACTTCATATTATGCAGGCGTCGAACTGTACGGTGGCGCCAACTATAACATGTTCGGTGTATCGGTAATAATGTAAACATGTGACATGTATGACTTTAACGAGAAATTTTAAAAGAAAATTATTCTTTTACCGCCAAGGTAGCATTAATACCAATAGTTCAACTATTGGGTCATACTCCTAAAAGAAGTACAGGGAAATATTATTACAAGAAACAATAAAATAATCAATATCCACTAAAATTGGAGCTATTTGAAACCAACGGTAAATCAAATGTATTCATACTTGCGTTTCATATAAAAATCAATGGATAGGAATAAGAATTCAATGATTATAGGAACTGAAATTGGACGCGATTACTATATGAAAAATAAATTTACTCGCAACTTTAATGTTTTCCAATAAAGAGGAACTGATAGTATTTGATTGCTGTAATACTGCTACTTTCAACATTTTTTCCAATTGGATGATTTGACAAACTGAGTTCGCATCTGATCTTTAATTTGGGTCTAAAAATGCCGGAATTTTTTCTACGAGGTTTGTAAACGGTATCTTTTCAATTGGCGTTCTTGGGAAATTCTTGCATTCTTAGACCAAATATCAGTTAGCATAAGTTATTTATAACAAAATCTACAAGACGCTTCACAGATTAAACAGGAAATTTGCTAAATAGGCTGCTATTGTCTTCGGAAGGTACTTTAACTAAACGATTTGTCTCAAATTCATACTACTCGTTCCGATCTATCTACCATCCTTCTTGTGCTTAGTTCTGAAATTATTTTCAAATATTGGCGCCACCGTACAGTTCAGTGCCTGTATAATATCAAGTGGAGCGCATGAAGTGTCATCGGTTAATCTTCCCAATGTAATGGCAACAAAAATACAACTTAGCTTGTTGATTCAGTGTTGTGAAAGCATTTTGTTGATACGTGTGAGTTTGTACTGAAAGGCGTAATGATGATATGTGACGGATACATACGTATAACATGAATACGACTTTGTAAACTGAAACGTTTTTAGTAAGAATTTTGGTGTTTGACAACTGTGCAATTGTCATAATACATATCACAAAATCAAAATCGCAACTAATTTTCAACAAACACTGCAACATCAGCAACCAGTTCGGAACATTAATGAACATGTTCTAGCTGGCAACATAAATGACTATTTGGTGACAAAAGATGTTTTGAAATAACCTTGATGTTATCTATGTTCAAACAGTGCAACAAAAATAACCTTATTGTTCTTTCGTTGCAACATAGTTCGGACTTAGACAAATAAAACTAGTTGCGATTTGCTACTTGGGTATGTATTATAACACAATCATTAGAACTATGTCATGTAATATCACCTGAGTATAATAAGGGGTCCTATTATACTCAGGTGATATTACATGACATAGTTCTAATGATTGTGTTATAATACTGACATGGGATAACGATAGTTGTGTAGTCTGACCATTGATAGAGTCGGAATCGGTTGTTTTCTTTGAGCAAGATTCCATAGTGAATCCATTCAGGATTTCTAACCGGTTCCGGAATGGATTTGACGGATAGTTGGGATAGGTTGACGTGGCGGCGCTAGTGTTTATCGTATATTAATTCAAATGTTTACACACGTTTTTTAAATATGTTTGTTTGATCATGGATGTCTGTTCTCTGTGCCCTAATGTTTAAGACAAAATACCAACACATTAGGAAATGACAATTTCGCTCACATTTCTCTTGTACTTCATGGACGCGTTTGACATTTCTCTCTACGGCAAACGCTAATCGCAGAATGATTGATTGAGATTTAAAGTCTTTTTCATCTACAAATGGCGTTACATTTATGAGGCGTATGGGATTTATCATTGGCAGATCAAAGGGGAGGGTCTTCGGACCCCTCCGAAAATTTTCAACTTGTTGAGAAATTTTGAATTAGTTTAAATTGTATATTAGTTTCAAATTTAAAATCATTTCAAAACAAATTTGATCACAAAAACTGATTTTCATTACATGAGGTTTTTACGCATAACGTATTCTGCCCATAAAAGCATAAGAGTCCCATATGGATTTTTGTCGAAAATGAGTTATCTGTTGGATTGTATTCTGTATCACCACTGAATCACAATGCATATATAGGATTACCAGTTTTGTTTAGAAAATATCGAAAAAATACCAAAACATGGTTGTCCCATCTCATAAGGCTCAATGAAAATGTAAATCTTAAACAGCGTTTTTCTCGGCTTGCTGTTTTTCATTATGGGACTCTTATGCTTTTATGGGCAGTATTATACAATATTCATTGCAAAATCAAAATTTCGGACCCCTCCCGATTCTTTTTTCTGGATCCGCTTCTGGAATTTATAGAAGCGAACGGTATTGTAATATATATTTGGTATATAGCAAGGTGTAGCATATGGGAGCTTGAAAGAAAGCTAAAACGGGAGGTTGCATCTTTTGAAGTAGAATACTTCTAACGATTCAATATGGGGCCCCGTTTCAAAAATTTCAGTTGAGAAATTTTCCCAGGTTTGAAATGCGAATATCTTCCGTTCTACTGGACGAAATCGCAATATTTTTGCACTATCTGCACAGACTAACAGACATACCACTCAAAAACAAAGCTTCGCCCGCTTTAACGGTCATTTTAAATATATTTGTAATTGGGACTGTGGCCACATTTGAAATTATGGCGCCACTGACATATGAATAAGCATATGGAGGATAGACCACTAGCGAAAAATTGTTCCCAAACCTGAGGGGTAACCCACCCGTAAATGAGTGATTGGGACTGTGAATAAAAGGTGGAGCTAGTGTTCTGAGAAAATTGTCGGATCGATGTTTTTTGAGGGAATTCCCTCATAGTGTTATGTCTGTTAGTCTGTGCTATCTGATCGGAAATTTGTGAACGTATTTCGTATTGGAATTGATGCGACTAGTATAAATGAACCAAAACAAGGATTTTTAGAAAATCCTTCGGAAACAGCGAGGAAAATGCGCAATTTGCCAGCATATCCCACGCAGAGCCGTCAAAAAGGAGCATGTAAGCGTTTCATTACATACGGGAATGTTTTATATACAGGTCACGCGAGCTTACCACACGAGCAACATGCTCGTCCAGACGGTACAATGAGCGGTATCATGTTTGCGTTCCCGTACCAAGCGTCATCGCAAGGTTCTTCGTGATGATCCGCCATTCGGTGCCTGGCTCGTCGTGGTAGTGTAAAATGCATCTCCGATTTAATCTACGAATGCTGATGGTGTGCAGGAAAATGTCATCCGAGATGCCGTGACCTACACTGAACACCCCAAGCGCAAAAACCTCAATGAATGTCGTCTATACTCTGAAGCGGCAGGGACGCACTTTGTATGGATTTGGAAGTTGAAAAGGTAGAACTCACTTGTATCATTATAAAAAGGTCCTTTTCAGGGCCACCAAAATCATTTCAAAGAATAAGTTTGCATTTTCTGTTTCATGGACTGTTTCTCCCTGGAGAGCAATTTGGGTGAAACCTTAAATTATGATTTATTTCAGTACGCAAATTGCAAATATGGTCAGAAACAAACTGGAGTGAAGTGGAAAACATTTTTACTAGGCGCATTCAAAAAAGGTTTCAATTCTCAAACATTTTACCAAGGTGCTGTATTACATTACTCTTTTTACCCTGAGTGTTCGATGATCTCCGTATTGGAAACACAATTTCAATTTTGTTCTTTATCAAAAATATGTGGTCAACCAACGAAGGGGTGGAGTTACGAAGATCACATATAGGAGACAACACAAAAAAGGACGAGCTTACATTATGCTGTAGCCAGGTATAAAAACTCAGCATGCTGTTGCTCACGTTGAGTTCGTTTGCAGCATCAGCATGCAGCAGTTCTTTTGCAGCATCTCCCGCGAAATTCAAACCGCCGTTCGTTTGCTGCTGTCAGAAGAGTTGGCCAAGCACGCCGTCTCAGATGGCACCAAAACTATTACCATATACACCAGCTCCAAGTAAATTTCGAACACTGTACAAACAAAAGGCCCATTTCAGGGTCATCAATTTATCGACAAAGAATGAAATTGAAGTTTTGTTATTACAAGCATCAGAAAGTGGCTTGCCAAGAGCGTTGGATGGCAAGTGAGCCACTTGTGAACAATATCGTCGCTTTCAAGTAGAATGGCACAAAATCAAAAGTTATTGTGATTTGTAGACAGTTTAGTGTAATGATTCAATTTACAAAAATCGAAAGTTTTCTAGCGTTTCGATATAGGTGCTCCGTTTCAAAATTTTCGGCCAGAATGTTGCCTGTTTTTCTAAAAGTGAAAATCTGCTGTTGTACTGAATGAAAACCTTCGATTTTTGCGTTGATTGGAAATAGTTGTGACTAATTCTGTAGAATGTACAATTACTGAAAATAACGGATTTTGTGAAAGCAGTGGTTGGTCCGTACAATTCGATTCCAAGCGAGCCAGACTAGTTTTCGTTGGAAGGTCCACCTCTGACAATAGAAGTAAACTATTTTATTTTGAATTCAACTACAACTTCCTTGAAAACAGCACAGCTAAAAAACTTTTAAGAAAAACGGGCAAACCTAAATTTTCCACTATAATGGAAACTGCCTGTGCCCCCGCCGCAAAGCATCATCAAGATTGATAGTAATTCAAGCCGGGAGGAAAGGGGCTAAGGTTGTAAGGCAATGGAAAACGAAAATTTCATTTATATCTTACTGGAATGTAATTGGCTGGTCCTGAAAAGAACTTGTTGGTTTGTGGTTTATTTTGGGTCACAATTTAGGCCTGCTCGACTGCTGATAGCTGTGAATTTCTCGCAGGGTGACAGTGTCTGTTCAGTAGTGATGAGGCTTCCTAACGCCAACCGTGACTGGGGCACTTTTACACGGCCTTCGTTGCTTACTGCTTGCGGGGAGGCTTTCCTCCGGTGGACTTACGAGCGGGTTTTTTGGTACGGGCCATTTATCAACAAAGAATCGAATTGAAATTTTGTTATTACAAGCATCCGAAAGTAGCTTGCCAAGAGCGTTCGATGGCAAGTGAGCTACTTGTGAACAATATCGTCGATTTCACGTAGAATGACACAAAATAGAAAGTTATCATTTTTGTGTTTGTTTACAGTTTCGTGTTTACTAGGCGAATTCAAAAAAGGTTTCAATTCTCAAACATTTTACCAAGGTGCCGTATTACATTACTCTCTTTACCCTGAGTGTTCGATAATCTCCGTATTGGAAACACAATTTCAATTTTGTTCTTTATCAAAAATATGTGGTCGACCAACGAAGGGGTGGAGCTACGAAGAACACATATTGAGGACAACACAAAAAAGGACGAGCTTACATTGTGCTGTAGTCAGGTATAAAAACTCAGCATGCTGTTGTTCACGATCAGTTCGTTTGCAGCATTAGCATGCAGCAGTTCGTTTGCAGCATCTCCCGCGAAATTCAAACCGCCGTCCGTTTGCTGCTGTCAGAAGAGTTGGCCAAGCACGCCGTCTCAGATGGCACCAAAACTGTTACCATATACACCAGCTCCAAGTAAATTGCGAACACTGCCCAAACAAAAGGCCCTTTCAGGGCCATCAATTTATCGACAAAGAATCGAATTGAAATTTTATTATTACAAGCATCAGAAAGTGGCTTGCCAAGAGCGTTGGATGGTAAGTGAGCCACTTGTGAACAATATCGTCGCTTTCAAGTAGAATGGCACAAAATAAAAAAAAGTATTTGTGTAATTTGTAGACAGGTTAGTGTAATGATTCAATTTACAAAAATCGAACGTTTTCTAGCGTTTCGATATAGGTGCTCCGTTTCAAAATTTTCGGCCAGAATGTTGCCTGTTTTTCTAAAAGTGAAAATCTGCTGTTGTACTGAATGAAAACCTTCGATTTTTGCGCTGATTGGAAATAGTTGTGTCTAGTTGTGTAGAATGTACAATTACTGAAAACAGATTTTGTGAAAGCAGTGGTTGGTCCGTACAATTCGATTCCAAGCGAGCCAGACTAGTTTTCGTTGGAAGTTCTCTGACAATATAAATAAACTATTTTATTTTGAATTCAATACAACTTCCTTGAAAACAGCACAGCTAAAAAACTTTTGGGAAAAACGCGCAAACCTAAATTTTCCACTATAATAAAAACTAGTGGCCCCGCCGGACAGCATCATCAAGATTGATAGTAATTCAAGCCGGAAGGAAAGGGGGTAAGGTTGTAAGGCAATGGAAAATTTCATTTATATCTTACTGGAATATAATTGGCTGGTCCTGAAAAGAACTTGTTGGTTTGTGGTTTATGTCGGATCACAATTTAGTCCCGCTCGATTTCTGATAGCTGTGAATTTTTTGCAGGGCGACAGTTTCTGTTCGGTAGCGATGAGGCTTCTTAACGCCAACCGTGACTGGGGCACTTTTACACGGCCTTCGTTGCAAACTGCTTGTGGGGAGCATTTCCTCCGGTGCACAGTGGGACGAGCCCGGACTTAAGTCCATATATGAAGGTTATGCGATATTCTCACTAGTATTTTTCTCGTATCAGCTGAGCCATCAAAGACACTTTCGCGAGATTTTAGGTGATTTGAATGCAAAATGAATTTTTGACAGCTTTTTGAAGGGCATAACTCAAGTGTTTTTTGCATAATTTGACTATAGGAACTATATACGGTTATTCTCGTTTTTCAAAGAAACGGTTGATTTTATGAATTGCATTACTTCACCAAAATTATCCGTGTGATAAAATTACATCGTAATAGGGATGTCCGATTTTTTAAATTAATCGATTAATCAATAATCGATTAATTTTTCTGCGGTGATCGATTAGTTCGATTAATCGTTCCAAATTAATCGATTACTCGATTATCTAGATGATTAAATTAATAAATATTGGATGCAAAGCGCGTGTTTTTAAAGAACTGTACTTGAATCCCAATGTATAAGGAAATTCGAAAAAGTTCTGAAAAGAGTAATATAGTTATTAGAACAAAATATTCGTTTTATAATAAAATAATTAGTTGATTTCTCATTTCAGAACTTTTTCGAATTTCATTATTCATTTCGCGCAGCTAGCGTACAATCTAATAATTGTACATAAAGTCATATTGGTTTAGGTAAACCACATTGTATCATCTACTGAATTTAAGAAAAGAATTTTGTCCAAATTTGGTCCTGACAATCGATTTCTCGTTTTGGTCAATACTTGACCAGCTTTCGAAAATAAACGTTCAGAGGGAACTGAGGTCATTGAAACACAGAAGTACTTAACCGCTACTTTGTATAGATTCGGGAATTGTGCTCGCATATCTTTCCAAATCAGCATCGGGTCACTGGTTCTCGGCACTAACGGAGTATTAAGGTACTGTCGTAATTCCACCGAAATCCCGCCAGCACTATCCGGAACATGTGCACGATTCACTTCCGTTACTAATGAATCGTGCATTGACCATAGATCGTCCAATGATTCATTCCGTGCGGGATTTTTTTCAACATCACTGGACTTCAATGCTTCGTTTGCCAAATCCTTAATTTGCTCCGCTAAAAAAAACATGAAAGAATGAGGCCTAAAAATATGAAAAATTGCACCTACCAACAAAGAAAACGGCAGACGATGCGGATAACGCGCTTTCGAAATGGTTTTTTTTGAATCTTGGGTCAAGGAGTGTAGCGGTTGCCAGTATCCTTACTTTTTCGATATCCTTGAAATATTTCGAAATAAAATGTAATATTCTTTGTTTCAATGAGAAGGTTTCCGTTGATTCCAGTTCCATGTTACCGTAACTCTGAAATTATTTAAAACGCAATTCAATATGTAAGATAATCATAATCTGATGTGAATCTTAATACTTACGATTTTGAGTAATCGTGTTAGCGGAATCATCTTGCTGCAGGTAAAATACTTTTCAGCGGACATCTCAGTTGTTACTTTTTCAAGTGGCTTAAGGGTTTTGCACACTTCTTTAAGAACAGACAATTCATCGGAAGTCAACATTGGGGGGCTTTTAGGAATTATGAGCAATACTCTCTACACGTGTCCAGCTATCAGTAAAAACCGTTCAATCATAGCCATGATTGAGTTTCAACGGGTTTTGACGTCCAGAATGAGCACAAGACATTGAACTTCTTTCTTGCCATCTATCACTTGTAGCTTTCGCAATTCCCTCATTGCAGTTTCACTTTTCTTGAAAAATTTAATTATTCGCTTCATTTTCTTTATTAAAATAATCATGTTTTCTTTAGGAGAATTATGTTTAGCATCGTCGATATCTGATTCGTCAACATCTTCATCATCTGAATCAATAACTGGGTCCAGACATGCTCCATACGCTTCGTTTTACAAGGGTACAGATTTGCTTGCAATCAAATTCAATGTATGCGCAAAGCAAGGAAGGTGACGTTTTTCACCGAATTGAAGTTTCACGGCGTTCACTATGTTCGCGCCGTTATCAGTTACAACGCATGACACATTATCAAGCTCGATGTCCCAATCATTACAGCAATCCAATAGTAAGTCGGCTATGTATGCACCGGTTTTCGATTGATCGCACTTGATAACTCCCAACAGACAAGACATAAGCTGGAAGTCTGAATGAAACATTAAAGTATTACGATGTGTTTTTCAACATAGCATTGATTGTCTTCATAGAGAAAAGATTTTATTTGAAAGGGTCAAATTATATATTCGCGCTTTCGTCCAATGTAAGTTTTCTTTAATCTATGATTTTTACATGAAAGAATCTTAAAATGTACAATAATAATAATTTTCGGTTTTCTTCGAACTTGTTAACACATTTTCAAGATATTTTGTGAATATTCAAATTTACGGTATTCAATTGAATAAGGGACCATTCATAAATAACATAAACCAAAAATTGCCCAAAATTGACTTCCTCCTCACCCCATGTAACAAATTGTCACAAATTTCTCTATCCCTCCCACCCCTATTACATAACAAATTCTTAACCCTCCGGAGGCCGCGTGAATGTCTCACTAAAAGAGCAGTTGCTGGTGCTCTAAGACGATTTCGCTGGATTTTCAGAGCGGCGTGTACTCGGCGCACAAGCGGCAGAAGGTTTAAAAAACCTGTTTTAATCCACCTAGCGGTGCAATTGTGCCTTTCTCATTTCTCTAAACTATGGCACGGAGGCTTTTTATGTTCAACATAATTGTGGAAATATCCATTACATTCTTAGTACACTTTGCACTTATACACAATGGCATGCCAGCCACGAACTTGATGAGCTACGTGTCGATGGTGAAACACTTGAAACAAAAAAATATCATACTCCATTAGCCTAATCAGCATTAGATCAATGTTATCTGCTTGCTAACTCATTTTGTCATGCGGGGGTGGGTATGTGAGGAGGGCGAAAGTCCCATGAACGAACGACTTCCCAGCTTAAATTGGTATGCTTTGTGATATAGTGGTGGTTTAAAGATAATGGGGTTGAAAGGGAGGGGTATGAGGGTGGTGGTCTGAGGGGTGATTTAAGGAGATTTTTAAAGGAGGGGAGTGAACAGTAGAGGGGGGGTGTAACCCCTCTCCGTAAACCATCAACTACGCCTCTGTTAAAATCCAGAAACCTTATGCGAGTCGAAAAAAAAATTAGGTTGACGTTTTTCAGAGTGATTGCATAACCTTTCTATATGAGAAAGGCAAAAATGTGCCAAAATCCAAAAAAGTGAATTGTCGTCAATTTTTTTTTCGTGTTTGCATCAAATCTCGACGTTTCATGCACCTTGAACACATTTAGCATCAAAAATAAAAATTCTATTTTTAATTTTTCCTATAGTTTATATGAGAAATTTCTGTGTGGCCGCACTCTGAAACCCGTAATTCCGGAACCAGAATTCGATCGATCCAAAATTCAATAGCAGCCGATGGGAAGGTTGCACCTTTCATTTGAGACTAAGTTTGGGCAAATCAGTCCGGCCATCTCTGAGAAAAATGAGTGACATTATTTGACACATACGCACATAAATACACACACATACACACACATATACATACACACACATACAGACTTTTTCCGATCTCGACGAACTGAGTCGAATGGGATATGACACTCGGCCCTCCGGGCCGGGATTAGGTTAACGTTTTACAGAGTGATTGCATAACCTTTCTATATGAGAAAGGCAAAAATGTGCCAAAATCCAAAAAAGTGAATTGTCCTCAAATTTTTTTCGAGTTTGCATCAAATCTCGACGTTTCATGCACCTTGAACACATTTAGCATCAAAAATAAAAATTCTATTTTTAATTTTTCCTATAGTTTATATGAGAAATTTCTGTGTGGCCGCACTCTGAAACCCGTAATTCCGGAACCAGAATTCCGATCGATCCAAAATTCAATAGCAGCCGATGGGAAGGTTGCACCTTTCATTTGAGACTAAGTTTGGGCAAATCGGTCCAGCCATCTCTGAGAAAAATGAGTGACATTATTTGACAAATACGAACATACATACACACACACATACACACACATACAGACTTTTTCCGATCTCGACGAACTGAGCCGAATGGGATGACACTCGGCCCTCCGGGCCGGGATTAGGTTAATGTTTTTCAGAGTGATTGCATAACCTTTCTATATGAGAAAGGCAAAAATGTGCCAAAATCCAAAAAAGTGAATTGTCGTCAATTTTTTTTTTCGAGTTTGCATCAAATCTCGACATTTCATGCACCTTGAACACATTTGGCATCAAAAATAAAAATTCTATTTTTAATTTTTCCTATAGTTTATATGAGAAATTTCTGTGTGGCCGCACTCTGAAACCCGTAATTCCGGAACCAGAATTCCGACCGATCCAAAATTCAATAGCAGCCGATGGGAAGGTTGCACCTTTCATTTGAGACTAAGTTTGGGCAAATCGGTCCAGCCATCTCTGAGAAAAATGAGTGACATTATTTGACAAATACGAACATACATACACACACACATACACACACATACAGACTTTTTCCGATCTCGACGAACTGAGCCGAATGGGATGACACTCGGCCCTCCGGGCCGGGATTAGGTTAATGTTTTTCAGAGTGATTGCATAACCTTTCTATATGAGAAAGGCAAAAATGTGCCAAAATCCAAAAAAGTGAATTGTCGTCAATTTTTTTTTCGTGTTTGCATCAAATCTCGACGTTTCATGCACCTTGAACACATTTAGCATCAAAAATAAAAATTCTATTTTTAATTTTTCCTATAGTTTATATGAGAAATTTCTGTGTGGCCGCACTCTGAAACCCGTAATTCCGGAACCAGAATTCGATCGATCCAAAATTCAATAGCAGCCGATGGGAAGGTTGCACCTTTCATTTGAGACTAAGTTTGGGCAAATCAGTCCGGCCATCTCTGAGAAAAATGAGTGACATTATTTGACACATACGCACATAAATACACACACATACACACACATATACATACACACACATACAGACTTTTTCCGATCTCGACGAACTGAGTCGAATGGGATATGACACTCGGCCCTCCGGGCCGGGATTAGGTTAACGTTTTACAGAGTGATTGCATAACCTTTCTATATGAGAAAGGCAAAAATGTGCCAAAATCCAAAAAAGTGAATTGTCCTCAAATTTTTTTCGAGTTTGCATCAAATCTCGACGTTTCATGCACCTTGAACACATTTAGCATCAAAAATAAAAATTCTATTTTTAATTTTTCCTATAGTTTATATGAGAAATTTCTGTGTGGCCGCACTCTGAAACCCGTAATTCCGGAACCAGAATTCCGATCGATCCAAAATTCAATAGCAGCCGATGGGAAGGTTGCACCTTTCATTTGAGACTAAGTTTGGGCAAATCGGTCCAGCCATCTCTGAGAAAAATGAGTGACATTATTTGACAAATACGAACATACATACACACACACATACACACACATACAGACTTTTTCCGATCTCGACGAACTGAGCCGAATGGGATGACACTCGGCCCTCCGGGCCGGGATTAGGTTAATGTTTTTCAGAGTGATTGCATAACCTTTCTATATGAGAAAGGCAAAAATGTGCCAAAATCCAAAAAAGTGAATTGTCGTCAATTTTTTTTTTCGAGTTTGCATCAAATCTCGACATTTCATGCACCTTGAACACATTTGGCATCAAAAATAAAAATTCTATTTTTAATTTTTCCTATAGTTTATATGAGAAATTTCTGTGTGGCCGCACTCTGAAACCCGTAATTCCGGAACCAGAATTCCGACCGATCCAAAATTCAATAGCAGCCGATGGGAAGGTTGCACCTTTCATTTGAGACTAAGTTTGGGCAAATCAGTCCGGCCATCTCTGAGAAAAATGAGTGACATTATTTGACACATACGCACATAAATACACACACATACACACACACATATACATACACACACACATACAGACTTTTTCCGATCTCGACGAACTGAGTCGAATGGGATATGACACTCGGCCCTCCGGGCCGGGATTAGGTTTACGTTTTTCAGAGTGATTGCATAACCTTTCTATATGAGAAAGGCAAAAATGTGCCAAAATCCAAAAAAGTGAATTGTCGTCAAATTTCTTTTCGAGTTTGCATCAAATCTCGACGTTTCATGCACCTTGAACACATTTAGCATCAAAAATAAAAATTCTATTTTTAATTTTTCCTATAGTTTATATGAGAAATTTCTGTGTGGCCGCACTCTGAAACCCGTAATTCCGGAACCAGAATTCCGATCGATCCAAAATTCAATAGCAGCCGATGGAAAGGTTGCACCTTTCATTTGAGACTAAGTTTGGGCAAATCGGCCCAGCCATCTCTGAGAAAAATGAGTGACATTATTTGACACATACGCACATACATACACACACACACATACATACACACATACAGACTTTTTCCGATCTCGACGAACTGAGTCGAATGGGATATGACACTCGGCCCTCCGGGCCGGGATTAAGTTGACGTTTTGCCTTTCTCATATAGAAAGGTTATGCAATCACTCTGAAAAACGTCAAACTAATCCCGGCCCGGAGGGCCGAGTGTCATATCCCATTCGACTCAGTTCGTCGAGATCGGAAAAAGTCTGTATGTGTGTGTGTGTGTGTGTATGTATGTGTGTGTATGTGTGTGTGTATGTGTGTGTGTGTGTATGTATGTGCGTATGTGTCAAATAATGTCACTCATTTTTCTCAGAGATGGCTGGACCGATTTGCCCAAACTTAGTCTCAAATGAAAGGTGCAACCTTCCCATCGGCTGCTATTGAATTTTGGATCGATCGGAATTCTGGTTCCGGAATTACGGGTTTCAGAGTGCGGCCACACAGAAATTTCGCATAAAAACTATAGGAAAAATTAAAAATAGAATTTTTATTTTTGATGCTAAATGTATTCAAGGTGCATAAAACGTCGAGATTTGATGCAAACACGAAAAAAATTTGACGAAGATTCACGTTTTTGGATTTTGCACATTTTTGCCTTTCTCATATAGAAAGGTTATGCAATCACTCTGAAAAACGTCAACCTAATCCCGGCCCGGAGGGCCGAGTGTCATATCCCATTCGACTCAGTTCGTCGAGATCGGAAAAAGTCTGTATGTGTGTGTGTATGTGTGTATGTATGTGTGTGTGTATGTGTGTGTGTATGTATGTGCGTATGTGTCAAATAATGTCACTCATTTTTCTCAGACATGGCTGGACCGATTTGCCCAAGCTTAGTCTCAAATGAAAGGTGCAACCTTCCCATCGGCTGCTATTGAATTTTGGATCGATCGGAATTCTGGTTCCGGAATTACGGGTTTCAGAGTGCGGCCACACAGAAATTTCGCATAAAAACTATAGGAAAAATTAAAAATAGAATTTTTATTTTTGATGCTAAATGTATTCAAGGTGCATAAAACGTCGAGATTTGATGCAAACACGAAAAAAATTTGACGAAGATTCACGTTTTTGGATTTTGCACATTTTTGCCTTTCTCATATAGAAAGGTTATGCAATCACTCTGAAAAACGTCAACCTAATCCCGGCCCGGAGGGCCGAGTGTCATATCCCATTCGACTCAGTTCGTCGAGATCGGAAAAAGTCTGTATGTGTGTGTGTATGTATGTGTGTGTATGTGTGTGTGTATGTGTGTGTGTATGTATGTGCGTATGTGTCAAATAATGT